>NC_087200.1:138398147-138412525 GCF_015104395.2 Macrobrachium nipponense | reverse complement strand
AGAAATCTGAAATAATTCTAAAAAGATGCATTTACAAAATATGCTGAGAATTGACCGAAAAGTGCTGAAATATCACTAGTATAGGATGTAGCAGGGAGATGTGCAAAGGTTAATAGTACTTAAAGGTTGAGATGGGTGGGGAAAGAGATGAGAAGAGGAGCTGGTGTGCAGAATATTAATGGGTATGAAAATTCCAGGACAGTCCAGTAGGAACACTCATAAAATCATGGAAAAACAGCCAAATTGAAGACCTTGGATAATTGGAAATCAGGCAGAAAGTGCATTAGTCAGAAGAGTGTAGAGGGCACTAATTTTATTCATAATCCCTTAACCGGAAAGTCTTTCACTCATTTTATTCACTGGAAATGGTGATTGACTATTATGGTGGTGGATATAGTTAGCAAATGGGTAGCTTGGGAAGTGGCAGGGCACCAACCTGCAAGAAAACCTAAAATAGTGAACTCAACACATGTTTAATTATCTGGAAGTAATTCTGGATGTACCAATTGGATGATGCTGAGTAAGAAGACATGCTCAAGTTATAATTTGAACTATACATCAAGTGAAGTTAATATTATTTTGTGTGCAATGCTTAAGGATTGGTAGCACATAATGAGCTCATGGTGCATTTACCATTTTGTTCAAAATAGTATTGTCTTCACTTATACATCAGGCAACCATACAAACTACATATAATAATTTTGTAATTTCATGCTTGTCATTGACCTAAATTGCATTAATATTGTGCATAGTTTTGACTTGAGCAGGAGATTTTCTTTTTAATTTTAATGAATTCCAATGATAAGAGGTTTATTGTTATAGGATATAGCACTATCATATAAAAGTGGCTTTTTGTGCTTTTAGTGAGGGCAGGGGTGTTTATGATCATATCTTAAATTATTCTTGTACTCAAGTTTCAATTGCCTTGGAGTTGGACCTCAGAGATATGTAGTTATCTATTTTTGCATCTATGATGTTGATTAATTTTGACTTCTTGTTACACTAAACAGTGTACTTGTCAGTTATTCCAAAGAATTGTTCTGTATAGTTTTTTAAGTATGATGCTTCATGAATTGAAATGAAATGCTTTTCACAGCACATGACAGTTTTGTTTGGCTGGCATTGCATATTATTTCCAGTCTGTGGAAATTATACTGAAGGGTTTTGGATGTATTTCTTGTGATGATCAACACATGTTTTGTGATATTGCTGTGGAAATCATACTTTCATCGCTGTTGCTGGTCGATGTCTGCTATACGCTTAAGTTGTGACTGTATCCAAGAAATTCTTACTCGTTTTGTTCTGTATGTTTGGTCAAGCAGATTATTTGGTTGATCTATTCAACAGATTCGAGGTCACAGCATTGCCAATCTTGATCCTCTTGGCATCAACACACCAGATCCCAAGAATAAGAGAAGTCTTGTCGTCCGTAATTATATGGATCAATTCCGTAAGTTTGTTCTAGTCGTTGACTAGCAAATGCTACTATGTATTTATATTCGTGGATGGGATTCAGTAGGATTGAATGTAAAAGCTTTGTTAAAGTGTATTGCTGAGTATGTAAATAAGGAAATGTTTAACCCTTTACTAGTGCCTTTCTGGGTTTTCATTTTGGTTTGAAAGACGAATTTGCCTCACCCATTGAAAAAAGCTTCAGTTATATTTTACTTGTCTTGCTGCCTTCTGTTAAGGCAGAGTAAAATGGTCTGGTGTTAAACTTATCTGATATGGAACCATTATGGTTAATGATGGTACGTAAAGCATGCCCTGCAACTGAGTCTCATTCATGAGTAATGTCTTGGCCACAGCAAATTTTTAGAATAGTCCACTTAATTTGAAACTATTACTTGACTAATTTTTTTTCGTGGAATTGTTGACAGCAACTCGGGATGACAATTTTAAGGCAGAAAGGTTCTTTTAAGAGACTTCTTTAGCTAGTGATTGAGATATTTAAGACTGCTTTTGACTATTCGCTCTCTTGGACAGAGAATTTGATTATACTCATTTCAAAAGCTTAAGTGCACAGTATTTTGGGTGTAACAGTGTTCAATGTATACTAACCTGAAAAAGGAAGGCATTGCAAAAATTCATGGAACTTTAAAACTACAAAAATTGCATTGCTGAATCCTGTATATGGCATAGTGCTAGATCATACATAATTAAACAAAATGTATCAGAAATAACTTAAGTTGACTTTTTAAAGCACTGAACATATACAATTTTACTTTGTTGCCATGATTTATAGAAATGAAACCTGGTTATTAGTTATAGAAAATTATGAAGAATATCTAAGTAAATTTATTTATACTTAGGTACTTGATTAATCAGTCCTTAGTATTCCACTCATTATTGAAGTTACTGCATTTTCCCTAAAATTTTGTACATGATGTTATATGTAACTTGTATAGAAGATAAGCTTTGTGATGTAGGAGCGTCACTGGACACAACAAATAATTGAAGCTTAAGGTTGTGTGTTCTTTAGAAATTGATTTACCATAGCTGTCTGAGGGTTAGATGAACTAACTCAGATAATGAGGTTGTGTTCACAGTAGTTTAGTTTCTTCTTGTAGTCTTGTATTTTCTATCCAAAGTAAACAGGAATTCAGTAACAAAATAAAATTTAGCTTGTAGTCAGTGTAGTCATTTATTTTTCCAAAATTTTATGATAGAAATACATATTATAATCCAGAGAAAGATTTCCCAGAAGTGATTATCCTGTCAGTATTTTGAATTTGATATCTGGAATAAATACTAAATTAAATATGTAATAAGTTACATTAGTTGTCAGTGTGAAAAGTTATAGGTGTCATATTCTCTTGGGTGTAAAAGTAGCAATGTAGCATTGTATAGGTGTAATTTTTGTACCAGACACGATTTTCAACACTTCTACAGGAAAGTCAGGATTTTCATTACTTTAAAGGAAACAGAATATATTGTAGTTTGATGGAATAGTTTTAGAATGTAGCCTTATGCCACAAACAATGTGGAAAAGGACATAAATTTTGCTCGAGCTTTTTCATAACTTTTCATTAGTACTATTGGTTTTGAATCAAAGGCATTATGTTAGCATATGCAGTCATGATAATAACATATGATGGTCAATTGGTTATGAAATTAGGTTCTAGTAATACATTTGTGTGTATGTGTACATATTTTTTCCTTTCCCATTTCCCCCTTGGAGTCTGGGCTGTCTTTTAGGTGTTATGATTCCAATTCTAAGCCTATACTTTGGACTGTAATGTGTGTTTGCTTTTTGACATTTGAAAAATGCTCTGTAAATATTCAAGTTTAACCGTAATCTATGAACAGTTCATTGATTGATTGATATAATTGATATGTAAGTAGTATTAGGAATAACATCCATAGTATTAGATGAGTGTTTGTAAGGTTAGAAGAAATTTACTCACATGCTTATTGCCTGTAAGGAGATTTGTTTCTTCGCTTATTTTTGACTTGGTTGTACATATTTATTATGGATTTAATACTTTTGTTGTCATTATTCAGTCAAGTTGCAACTAGTACTTGGTAGTGCTGCGCTCTAAAGCTTTTTTGATATTTGCTGAAGCTTTATGCCTGAACTGCTTGTATTCATTTTTAGGTTGTTTAGTCTAGAAGGATGCCCTTTGCTGGCTGTTTGAAATATTGATTTGCCATATTTTTTATTAAGTGATTTTTCCTGCTTACCCGTACAATTGGCTTCCAATCTAATTTTACCTTTTCCTTTAGGATAAACTTTTTAGTCTTTATATTAGAATTTAGTGTTCTTGTGTTTTTATTACCAATCTGAAACTAGTCCCTGCAGTTTTATGCAAATCTTTTTGTAATTGAAGTTTTGTTTTTCATGTATAAGTTACTTTGGAAGCACCAGCTGATTGAGCATAAAAATATATATGACACATCTGCTGATAAAGTTTGGTTGTAGGCAATTTGAATGGAATCAGATTTCCTGTGGATGCTAGCTTGTTATACAACCTCATATTCCCACATGCATCAAACACACTTTTCCTCTTGGAAAGTTAGCTTGTCCTATTACTTATGAATGGCATAAATACTTGTGCAAGTGTGTTTCTGTAAAAGAGGGGATGTGGTGGTCTTTAGCAGATCATGTATTTTTTTTTTTTTTTTTTTTTTTTATACTTTTTGAAGATAGTGAACTCTGTCCTGTCCTTAACTGGTTTAATTGCTTGAATATTATCATTCCATTGTACAGTTTCAGTTATGTAAATGTAGTCTTGTGATTGTGTGGTTATAGTTGTTACTATATAAATATGGCATGCAATTTTGATAAGTTGGTGAAACACCCAGGCTTTGCTTGCCATGGAAAATCTGTGCATTTTGTCACATTTTTTTTCAAGAAGTAAAATTTAAGGTGTTAAAGGCAATGAAAAGTTGAGACAGAAGTTACTGCCTTGGTCATTTTCCGCTATTGAGTTATGCATGAATCGTTGACTTTGAGCATCCATGATCATTATTGTACTTGTACTGTTAACTTTTTTTTAAAGTAATGCTTGTTTCTATTCTTATAAGGTTCATTTCTCATAGGAGGACCACTTACATATGCTGCACCTATTGCACTAAAGGTTTTTTTTCACTACCCTTCAGTCCCACCAGCATTACTTTTTACCTTATGTTCCTTTTGATCACTTTCCTCTTAGCTGTCCAATTTTTTAAACTTTTCCATTCCTTGCTTTACTCCTCATTTATGATTAATCTTTTAGGCAATCCATGAGTCTAGAAATGGAAACCCAATGGTTTTACTAAACTACTCTAGAAAAAGTAAATATATTAGAATAAAAGAGGCTGTCGTGTATACTAACAGTTATGATGTGGAAGCCTGATGTATGGCTCAGTTGTATCAGAAACAATCTTGAAAATCTTAGGGTCATTTCAAGTGAGAAGGGGTCAGAATTTTAGTGTTTCTATAAATCAAAATAAGTTAAACGTGAGGCCCACTTCTGTTTCTACACCATGAGTTGGTAACCATTTAAAAGGCAATAAAGGTAAGAGAAATTAATTGTCAAAAAATTGGTTTTTAACAAAAGAAACCTTTACATAACCAGTCATTTTCCACCTTTCCCTGGCAGTTCTGTGCAATCAGTCATTTGCCAATCTTTCTTAATTAGAGCATTAGACTTGTTTTTGAGTTAAACAATTTAATTGTAATGTGCTCCAATGTTTAAACACTCCTCCTATTATATTTGTTCAGAAACGACTCGCTTCATAGCATGCAAGACTTAAAGATCCTTCTTACACAAGAGCATTTATTTGGAAAAGCCTTTGTGACAAGTGTATTATTCCAAATTCATCTGTATTGATTACAGTTTGTCCAAGCTTTCTTTAATACTTTGAGCTAAGCATTTGTTTAATGAGTTTTAAGTGAAATAGCAATGCTGAAGGATGCAAAATCTCAGTTACAGTAGGAATTACAGCAAATGAGGATGCTAACAGATAAACCAAATTATTAGTATTACTGCAACTAGATTGAACATGACTATTTCTGTAGAGTTCTTAGTCTCACTCCAGTATCAGGGTACCAGGGGGTTAGGTTACATGACGCACTTTTATGCTACATGGTACCAAAGGTTCATTTACAACTTTAACCCCTGCTGCATTGCTTTTTGTTATTTACTTTTCACCTATTCCTTTGGTTTCTTACCACCTGGATGTATAGATTCATTAATTGTTCATATGCGGAATAAACCTTCGGGTTTAACAATAGGATAAATCCTCTGGTGCCAGCCGGAATCCAGTTAAAAAACAAATATTGTATATGCAAGGAATCTGTGGCATCTGGAATCTGATGCATAGAAGAGGTGGACAGCTGTCACCTACCATGCTTGAACCCCATGATGCATTTAGTCTTTCTTCAACTGCTTTGGAGAGACTGAATGTTCACTTTTGCTCTCCTCCCCCCAAAAGTTTTTTTTTTTTTTTCTTTATAGCCCTTGATTCCTTTCTGCTTTTTTGTTTTTGGATGTGTATGTGCTTTGTGTGATTCCATGGATTCCTCCATCGATTCTAAGAAGTCGCAGGCACATCAACATATGTAATGTACCCAATCTATGCCCAGAGTGTCATTCCTGGCCTGTTATTCAGTAGAAGAACTTCTACAAGAGGGAGCATTGTAGGATGTCTATGTATCCAACTTAGTAAGGAGTCACCACTCCTTAAGTGGACTCTTAAGCTTCTCCCTCTTCCAGACTTTCCCTTCTGCATCATCATCCATTGATGCCTTGTCTCCTTGCTTTTCTTCCATTGATTCCTCTTTGGAAGTATCGGGAGTTGCTGAAGTAATAATTTGTTTAATGCTGCCCCTCTCTTTCAGGGGAGAAGTCCCTTTGGGGAGGGAGAAGGCAGCACCATCTTGTTCCTTTGTTTCAGAGACCGATTGGCATAAGATGGCGTCTATGTGGGCCTCCTTAGACCTACCAGGGGTCCCCTCCTAGGAAGGTCTGTTGTCCCATTTCATGTTTGCACGCCTTCCAGCTATGGCTCCCCCAGCAGTCCCCTCTCGATCCGGCCTCAATTACTTTGGGTGGAGTATACTGCTGCCTAGTGAGATGCCATCTGTAACTAGGACTCATTCTGGGTCACCCTTTACCTCACCATCAGCGAGGCCATTGACTTGGGCTGATAGTCCGACGCACACCATGACATCACTCTCAGCATCCTTTCTGCCTGTGACATCAGTTCCAGTGACATCACAACCAACTATTGCTGTACTTGCTGTCATATCCAGCTTCCTCCATAACATCACCCTAGACTCGGTTAATGGCGATCTATTTTATGGCGCTTGTTTAGTGCCTTACAATCAGTGATTTATGGCGCCATAACACATTGAGTTCTGGTTATTGGTGCCATAAGGTGCCAATAATAGTTGTGCCATAACATACCTAAAGGAGGTCCATTAACTGGTTATCAGCACCATTAACTGGATATCAATGCCACAAGCACCATAAATTACCAAGTTTCAGTTAATGGCAGATTTTGCTTAGCAGCACCCTGCTGATAACCTGGAACTGCCTGTGTTCTTGTAGGCGAGGGTAGACAAACTGGACTGCTTTTTGGGAGAGGTGCTGTGGTACTTCTATAAAGAGGCATAGTAGATCACCATCCTCTTTTTCATCGCCTTTGCCTTCGTCACCCCCCTCCTCGCACTAGAGTTAGATGGTGGAGGATTGAGGACTTTGTTGCTTCTCCTTTTGGGACCGTGAGAGATGTGCTGTCTCTGTCCCCACACGGTGTAAGTGTCCTCTTCATGTACGTGGACGTATTTTCTCTCATGTTCATTTGCCTGTGAAGGATGATTTTCTCCCTTTTCCTCCGAAGCCTCTTGCTGGTTCTATCTCTCCTCAACCTGTTCAAGTTCATCTTGAGAATGACAAGGCTCCGATTAAGAAGTAGAAGGTGGTAGTCCCTCAGATTAATAATCCAGTTGCTATGAAATCTTCAAGACTTTATCTCCTCTTCGTAAATTGTGATCGCATGATAAGTCTAGACCTTCCTTATCTGTTGCTCATGACCATGGACGTGTTTCTAGTGACAACCGTGAAGTTGTTTATGGACATGCCCATGAGGCTGTCAATGGCTGTATCTCTCATCACAGACGTACTTTGTTGTCTCTTCGTGATTTTGAGACGGAGTGTATTTCTCCAATTACCAAGAAGCCTTAGGCATTCCTCCTCTTGTTCTCTTAGGAGGACCTTTGGTCATCGTTCACCTTCCAGAGTCAGGGGTCATGATTCGTCTAGGCAACGATTTCATGCTTCTCCTCTCAGACGGTCTCATGGACGTCGTTCACCTCTGTACAGCTCCATACGTACAAGATTTGTCGCATGGCTGTGTACATGATTCTCCCGTTCCTGCTTTGTTCATACACGAACAAACCTTCTGTCTTAACAGTTGGATAATTTCTAGCGCCTAGCTGGATACGGTTACATCGCAGATGAAAGCAAGGAATCTTGCGAGATATGGCAGCACGTGTGTATATTGGGAGAAGAATAGTCAAGGACCATGCAGCCACGCCACCGCGTCAGTCTTTTCTTAACCGCCTGGGCGAGAGTTGTGGTTGACCTCACTCAGCCTTTACCCTGTCCAGTGCCCATTTCGATTGTGTTTTAGTGTGTGTGTGTGTGAGAGCTGTTATTATGGCTTCTGCTCCTTCTTGGCCTTGTCAATGTGTGCCCCGGAACTCCAGGTTTTTTGTTTTTCATTTTTTGGCTTCGGCTGTGACCGACCCCCACATCACTTGTAGTAGGTGTTGCTCTAATGTTTGTACAATAACAAATCCCTGCACGGAATGCCGTGTGTGGCCTAGAGAGCAGTATAAGTTATTTTATAGCAAGAGGGAGCATCGTAGGGTTTCTACTCTTCCTTCGTGGGAGGGTTTTTCTTCTCTTCCTGATGCTTCGTCTCTTGCTGTGATCACACCCCATAGTAGTGTTGTGCCTTTGTCCCCTTCCTTTTCTTCCATTTATTCGTCATTGGAAGTATCGGGAGGCCCTCAGGCTGATTTATGTAATGTCACCTCTTCTTTGGGAACTAATTTGATTCCTGAGAGGGAGGAGACTTTTTCATCATTGTCTTTTATTGCAGAGTCAGAGGTGTCCAAGATAGCGGCGCTTTGAAAGACGCTTGGGCTACGGGGTTCTCCGTCCTTGGAGGATTTGCTAACGCACTTCATGGATGCTTGCTAACCCCCCTTCTCATGCTGTTCAGGCCCTCCCCCCTCCTCCTGGCCTCGTCTTTGTGGGTAGCCAAGGTCAGCCATTTTGTATTGCTCCGCCAGTGACAGTTGCCGCTTCTTTGAGTCAGAGGGAAGCCGTGGCGTCAGACCTGCTAGTGATGTCACGGGATCAGTCATTTTGTATCCCTCCACCAATGGCGTCTGCTTCCTGTTCGGCTCGAGGGGAAGCTGTGACGTCATCGCTGCTTATGACATTTCCATCGATGACGTCACTCCCAGTCGTCTCCACTGTCCCGCCTCGCTCCTGTGTGTTGTTGTTGTTTGCTGCCGTGACGTCACCTCTGCCATCCAGTTCACTGCTTCTCCCTTCCATGTCGTCGGAGCCTTCCCTTGCCGATCTGTCTGAGGCTTTATGCCTGGCAGTTCTTAAGAGATTGGACTCTATTTCAGAAGATAAGTTGGCTGCCATGTTGGCTGGGAGGACTGGAAGCAAGCGTGTTGCATCGCCCCTGCCTCCTGCGAAGAGAATGTGTAAGGAGCCAGTGCTGTCTTCTTCTCCTTCTCCCCCATCTCCGCTGCATCAGTGTATCAGGCGTTGGAAGGCAAAGGACTTTACCCTTTCTTCGCAACTTCTCTAACCTCTGATCCGATGGGAAAACTCTTGCAACTGCCATATCAATGACCATGCCCAGGTAGAGAATCCTTTGACTGGGTACAAGGTTTAACTTTTCTGGTTGACCACGATGCCCAGTTCCAAACAGAACTGAAAGCAGACTATCTCTGCCCTGCAGCAGCTTTTCCCTGGAACGTGCCAAGCCTAACCAATTTTCAAGGTATCTCAGCAAACGGATCCCCTGAGCATGGGATCAAACTTGATACGAGAGAGAAGGCCCTTGTGAACACTTAAGGGGCTGTGGTCAGCCTGAAGCACAGGACTTTGTACATGAAGACTTTGTCTCCGAGAGAGAAGTGAAGGAACTTCCTGGACGTCGAATGAATAGGGATCTGGAAGTATGGCTCCCCATTCGTCCCAGCCTAGGTCAGAGGACCAATGTCCCTTTCGCTCCTGTTCCTTTAAGTCGAGAAGGGGCCCCAGGGGCAGTGGTAAAGTGGGTCATCGGTAGGTTAGGCGCCTCACCCTCTCCTGTGCCATGGGTGAGGTGGTGTCTGGTGGGCCATTGGGCCAAGTGGCAGAGTTGTGGGGCAGAGAAGTGGGTGGTAGATGTCCTTCAGGTGGGGTACCTACTGCCATTTGACCTCTCCTCTGTCGGACAAGCCGCTGCTCAGGAGGGTGTATCCTCCAGATTCTTTAAAGTTCTTGGCTCTTCGGGAGGAAGTGCAGAAGATGCTGGACAAGGATGCAATAGAGGAAGTGGTGCGTCCGTCTCCGGGGTTTTACAGTCAAATCTTCTTGGTGCCCAAGGTGTCGGAACATTGGAGACCTGTGATCGACTTTCCACCTTGAATCGCTTCATCAGGAAGACAGTTTAAGATGGAGACCCCATGTTCAGTATTTGCAGCTGTGAGGGAAAGTGACTTCATGCAGTCGATAGACTTGAGGGACGCATACTTCCAGATCCCTATTCATCCGACGTCCAGGAGGTTCCTTCACTTCTCTCTTGGAGACAAAGTCTTCAAGTACAAAGTCCTGTGCTTTGGGCTGACCACAGCCCCTTAAGTGTTCACAAGGGTCTTCTCTCTCGTATCAAGTTGGGCCCATGCTCAGGGGATCTGTTTGCTGAGGTACCTTGACGATTGGTTGGGCTTGACAGGTTCCAGGGAAAAGCTGCTGCAGGACAGAGATAGTCTGCTTCAGTTCTGTCTGGAACTGGGCATCGTGGTCAACCAGGAAAAGTCAAACCTTGTATCCAGTCAAAGGATTCTCTACCTGGGCATGGTCACTGATATGGCGGTTGCAAGAGTTTTCCCATCGGATCAGAGGTTGGAGAAGTTACGAGTGGTGGCGCCACTTCCTGTCGGAACCACATCAGTCAGCTCATCAGTGGCAGGTTCTTCTGGGAGTTTTGTCTTCCCTGGAGAAGTTGGTCCCTCATGAGTGTCTTCATCTTCAGTCTCTACAATGGAGACGGGGGGGATTTCTGGTCTCCAGTGGAAAACTCACCCCCTGTTAAAGGTTCCTCTGTCTCTGGAAGTAAGAGAAGACCTTCGTTGGTGGTTGGATGAACGAAATCTCATGAAGGGTGTCCCTCTGCGTTCTCTCCCACCGGACTTCCTTCTGTTTTCAGATGCCTCCCTCACAGGTTGGGTTGCTCATTTAGGCGGCCTCATTATCTCAGGCATTTGAAGTTTGAAGGACAAACAGCAGCATATCAATGTCTTGAAGTTGAAGGCAGTCTTCCCAGGTCTGAGGTAATTTCGGGAGAAGGTAGAGGGTCATTCTGTCGTTCTCATGTCGGACAACACCATGGTGGTTGCCTATGTGAACAAGCAGGGACGCCTGGTTTCACGTCAACTTCATGCCTTGACCGTCGAGGTTCACCAGTGGGCGGTCAGCAATTCAGTAGAGCTCTCAGCCAGGTATATCCCAGGCAAACAGAATGTGGTCGCAAACAAAATCAGTCGTCGAGATCAGGTCCTAGGCACAGAGTCGTCCCTTCATCAAGTAATAGCAGAGAAGCTCTACCAGGTTTGGGGGAGACCCATGCTGGACCTTTTTGCGACTCGGTTCAACAGAAAACTGGAGATATTCTGATCAGTGGTTCCAGATCCGATAGCGTTAGCAGAGGACGCGTTTCAACATCCCTGGGACAACCTGGAGGTGTATGCCTTCCCTCCGTTTTGTTTGATTCGTCAAGTTCTGAGTTCACAGGGTCTCAGGATGACCTTGGTAGCCCCTGGCTCAGGCGGATTGGTTTCCAGATCTGCCATCGTTGTTGGAGGTTCCGAGGGAAATTCCCCCTTGGAGGCATCTTCTGTGTCAGCCGCATGCAGAAAGGTTCCACCAGTCAGTAGAATCCCTGTCTCTTCATGGTTGGAAGCTATCAAGTATCTCCTCCGAGCAAGAGGCTTTTCTCAGAGAACAGCTGGGCATATGACCAGCAGTCTCAGAAGGTCGTCCTGTGCGGTTTACCAAGGCAAATGGGCGATGCACCGTGATTAGTGTCGTAAACAAGGGTTTTTCTTCACTCACAACCTCTATTAAGCAATAGCAGACTTTTTAACCTTCCTCAGGAATGAGAATGTTTGTCCGTTTCTGCCATTAGAGGCTATAGGGCAGCCCCAAGTTAGTGTTATGCCTTAGAGGTACAGTGGTACCTCGACATACGAAATTAATCCGTTCCGAGGCGGTCTTCATAACCTGAGCTTTTCGTATCTTGAACTGCATTTTACACATAAATTGCCTAATTCGTTCCAAGCCCTACAAAAACACCCCAGTAGATTTTATAATAAAGCTAAATTGACCAATAAACAATGAAATACAACAATTTGGATCATTCAATACCTAACTTAATACGTACTACTAATATGTACTACATAGTACCTGTTAATAAAGTGTATTAGTGTACATGGTATACAAGAAATACCGTACGTACATACGTACGTATGTAGTAAAATGTGGAACCTTACCCTTTCAAGTGAGGCTATCTCCGAAAGTGGCGACAGAGGAGGAGGAAAAACGGCAAACTTGTTACGTAGTATATACACCTAACTTTACGAAACACATTAAAAAATGTCAGGAAACATAGACTAAACTTTATGAAACACATATCAACAAAACCGTAACACTTAACGTTACAAAAAACTTATAATGAGATTTTTTTTTGTCTTTTATTTTTTATTTTTTAATTTCTTTTACTTTTTTATACTTTACGTTTTTTCTTTTATACAAAATATCAATTTCTTCACTACCTTCAACTTTTTTTTTTTTGTAGTATCACCTGGATCTTCCTTTTTGCTTACTTCTACTAAAGGCCTCTTTAAAAAATAACTATCCATTCAAGATTGCTTCTGCCTACTTTTCACAATGTTCCTGAAATGACTCGGGCAAACGTCATCGAACTGCGTAAGCATACGACCTGTGTAAGCCTTTTCGGGGAGTCTCTTTTCTACAAATGATTTCACCTTATGAAAAGCAGCTTGAGCATCCTTAATTTCTGCCGTTGTCATAGGGTCGTCCTCCTCCTCCTCGCCGCTGCTAGAGAACTCTTCTTGAAAGACGTTATGTTGCATGGCCTCCAACTCCTTCAGGTCATCCATTGTAAGCTCCTCTTGGTACTTCTCGAGAAGGTCATTGATGTCGTCCTCGTCGACGACCAGCCCCATGGACTTGCTGAGTGCAACGATCTCGTCAAGATCTGGTTGCGAAACAGTTTCAGGATTGTCAACTGTTCCTGAATCTGCACCAGCTTCACCCACGTCGAATCCCTCGAAGTCTCGGGCGGATATGGCATCAGGCCAGAGTTTCCTCCACGAGGAATTCAAGGTTCACCTCGAAACCTCCTGCCAAGCTTGATCGATGAGTCGGATGCATATGACAACATCGAAATGCTCCTTCCAAAATTCATGCAAAGTGAGGTTTGTGGTATCGGTGATGTCGAAACATCTCTTAAAAAGATGTTTCGTAAAAAGCTTCTTGAAGTTTGATATCACTTGGTGGTCCATGGGCTGGAGGAGAGGGGTGGTGTTAGGCGGAAGATAAAGAACCTTGATAAAAGAATATTCTGCTAGGATATCTTCCTCGAGGCCAGGAGGGTGAGCAGGGGCATTGTCCAACACCAGCAGACATTTCAGAGGAAGGCGCTTCTCTTCCAAGAATTTCTTCACTTTCGGGCCAAAGCACAGATTTACCCACTCGGTGAAAAAAAAAGTCTCGTTACCCAGGCTTTCGCTTTAGCCCTCTACATCACTGGAAGCTTCTCCTTTAGCCCTTTGTGGGCCTTGAAGGCTCGAGGAGTCTCCAAATGATAGACAAATAGGGGCTTCACCTTGTAATCCCCACTGGCGTTCGAACAAAGTGCGAGCGTAAGCCTGTCTTTCATAGGCTTATGCCCGGGTAGCTTCTTCTCTTCCTCCGTGATGTACGTCCGATGAGGCAATTTTTTCCAAAAAAGGCCAGTCTCATCACAGTTGAAGACTTGCTGAGAACTGTAGCCTTCGTTGAGAGTCATCTCATCGAACTTCTTAATAAAGGCTTTGGCCGCTTTCGTGTCCGAGCTGGCCGCCTCCCATTGCCGCACCACCGAATGGATGCCAGTCCATTTCCAAAATTTTTCAAACCACCCATGAGAAGCCTTGAAGTCCGGGGTTGGTGTCGGTGTCCCTTCTCCTCCATCGTCTTTGGCCCGGGCAATCAAATTGACGAAAATAGTGCTGGCCTTGTGGCAGATTGCTGTCTCGGTTATCGTATTGCCAGCAATTTCTTTGTCTTATATCCAGACAAGAAGCAGCCTCTCCATCGCATCGTGCACGTGGCTCCTCTTGCTAGACAAAATAATCACGCCCTTGGAAGGTGTAGCTGCTTTGATGGCTTCCTTCTGCTTGAGGATGGTGCCTATCGTCGACAGATTTTGGCCATATCCCTTAGTGATCACACTCAACCGCATGCCAGCTTCATACTTCTTGATAATTTCCATTTTTGTCTGCATAGAAAGCATCCTCTTCTTTCCGTGAACTTCCACAACTTTCTTGGGACCCATGACTAAGTATATACTGTACGTAATTAAGTTATGTA
>NC_087200.1:138323147-138395647 GCF_015104395.2 Macrobrachium nipponense | reverse complement strand
AGAGAGAGAGGGAGGGGAGAGGCAGAGGGGAGAGAGAGATAGAGAGAGAGCAGAGAGAGAGAGAGAGAGAGAGAGAGAGAGGAGGGGGTGATGAACTGAGTTATGTTTACTTTGGTAAAACAATTGCAAGTGTTGCTACATTTTTTTATACAGTAATACATATTACAATGATAATAGATCAATATTGAGAGGTTTTATTTCAGCATTTTATTGATATTTTCTCTCTACATTAATATTAATATATGACAATTACTTAATATGTGACAATTAGTAAATAATTTATCATAAAAAATGTATTTAGTCATAGAAATAACATGAAAATACAGTAATTGGTGAATATTACTATACAAAAAATCTGCAAATTAATTAATTTTCTGCAATATATTTTGAGGTATATTCAACAAAAACATGCGATTAACTGAAACAATGAATACTGAACTGCAATATAGTTGGGGTTGATTGTATTCAGTACTATATGCTTTGAGCTAATCATCTCCAGAGGAAAGGTTTCCCAGGCTTAGAAGTATTTTGGTAGCAATTGTTCAGTGAGGGGAAATTTCAAGAAAAATAACAATATAAGTTAATTATAGGGATGGGAGACAGTAGGGAATAAAAAGTAATTTCATGTGCATATTTTTGACATCTAGACATATATCTTGCTATTTTAAGTCCTGTGAGAAGTCATTGTTGTGGCAGATCAATTTTAGAACATTAAATTATAATTTGACTTATTAAGGCAAAATTTTATGTTTGCCTTTTGGTCTAAATTCTCATCCTCATTCAGAACAAAGATTACTGATAAAATGCCAATTTAAGTGAAAGTTAGGTGTTGATTTTAATTTTTATCTCATGACCTGCACAGATAGACTGATTTTCCTGGTCTTTAGAAGTTAAATGGCTGGTGTATTTTCCTTTACATAATAACTACCTATTCACCACTGTTGTTTTATTTTCTGCAATCATATTTCCTCTTTACCTTTTCTTCGATATTGTAAGGGTTGGTTTAATACTTTTTTTTACATTCGTAACACTTAGTGTATTGTTTCATATACGTGTAGTGCAATGTGTTGTAAATTGTTAATTCAAACAGTAGTAATTTTGCATTTTAGTATTTATTGTCTGATTTAACAATATTTTTAGTTTGCGCTTCTTGGTAATATAGCTTTTATAAAATTGAAGCCTTGCTTGATAGTTCTACTATAGTAGATTTACATCAACAGTGCATTTCATGTTTAGGGCAGTCCCTTACAATGCTCCTGATTGGCAGTTGATAAGCCAATCACAGAGCTGGAAACTCTCAGTCTCTCTCGAGAGTTCACATAGGCAGGATGTATGTTCCACTGCTCCTGAAAGATGTATACCTCAGGAGAGGTGGAACATAGATGCTACCCATATTAACTCTTGCGAGAGACTGAGAGTTTCAGCCCTGTCATTGGCTTATTAACAGCCAATCAGGAGCGTCATAAGGGACTGGCCTAGACATCAAATGCACGGTTGATGTGAATCTACTATAGTCATTAGTAGCTTACTTTAGCAAATGTAACTAAATTTATAAAGTAAAATATGCACTTTGAGATAAAAAGTCTAGTATTTTGGCTGTATTACATTATTGTTTAAGTTTAGGTTAAAGTGTAGTGGATATTTTTGTTCTCATTGTCTATTCTGTTTTCTTTTCTGTCTCCAACAGAGGAAGAAGACTTGGACAGGTCTTTCACATTGCCCATGTCAACATTCATTGGGGGCAATGAAAAAACCATGACCTTGCGAGAAATAATAAAGAGGCTAGAAGATACATATTGTCGTTCTATTGGTATGTATATCATGCTCTGCATGAGTATTTTTGTTTTATCCTTAGTAAGTTTAATTTTTTGTGTAGACTCAACAGATTTTCCTCTCTGTATAGTAAGAACGCAGCTTCTTTGTTGCAGGAATAGCTTGTTCGAATAACTAGTTGAGGTAACAAAATTTAATTAAGGGCTGGTGTTGGTTTTCTACATGGAGAATCAAATGTTAAAATGTTAAACGATAGAGTAGATGTTTCAGAAGTTCTTGAGGTAGTTATGTCAGTAGTATTTAATCATTTCTTTTGGGGTATTTGGTCAGTATATCATGTTTGCAAAAGAATAAAGAGATAATAGTAATAATATATATATACATATCAAAATAAAGTACCTACATGGAAGATGCCCACCCCCACAAATCCCAGCTCCTTGCTGTCAAGTTATGTTGGAGGATTTCGGAGATTATCTGCAATGAAGTCAGTAATGTGAGAATACTAGATGATAATGAAACTGAACCTAGGAAGGTATGATAAAAGACTGATGGAGTATGTGGTTTCTGAAAAGGTTACAAGTGTCCCCAACCTTTTAACTGTTACCCATGATAAACAACCTCTTGGCCTCGGTGGTCAGCTTAAATTGTGCTGATTAAGTAGTATAGTATATTTATGGTGTCCTGCATATCAGCAAAAATCAGTATTGAGCAAACATGTTTAAATGCTTGTATTTCAGAAGTTATTTTTTTATATAGATTCATATATAATGATAGTTCATAACCTTTTCACCAAGGAACTTACTACTAATGTATTTCAGTAATTGAGTCTTTCTGATGCTTTTATTTTCCATGTGTATTTTTTCATTTATTTATATACCACCATACGTATTTTCTTATTTTTATAAGCCACGTGGGTAGATTACCTTACTATTCATTGGTTCTTTCTCTTGTACTGTTTTGTGCACTAAACTGGTTATCTTGTTATCATTGTATTCCACTCATTCTTTACTTATCACAAGCGTATATAGTATAATAATTTTTTAAGAATCATGGTATATTTGCAATAATAATTTTCAACAAATGTGAAATTTAAAAACTATTTTAAGTTTCCTCATCAAGTCCTTCATTCATCAGATAAAATAAGTATTACTTTTTATACATAGAGTAAAGATATAAATTTTCATAACGAAGGAAGAAGAAAGTGTAGGTGGTTTTTTTACATAATGAAATATTTTCTTCAGTGCCAAGCAATTAAATAACTATTTGTTTTCAACCATGGCAGCCTAAAAATTCTAAATTCGCAATAACGTTTCAACTATTCAGTGTAAGTGGGAAGACCCCTTCCAATCTTGGGGAAGAAGAGGATCGACGTGGGAGAGAGCTCAATTTGTTTTCTGCCTGTCTTCAACTAACATTGTTCATTCTTACAGCCTTCCTTCATCACTATTTTTGGTATTCAAGATTTGCGGACTCAACTGTTTTTGGATTTTTTCTGTGGAACCTATACAGGCGGCCCTCGGTTAGCGGCAGGGGTTCCGTTACTGGCAGCCGACACTAAGTGATTTTCAACGCTAAGCGATTTTAAAGCCTACCGCCACCGCACACCTTCTTTTGAAACTCTAGACCAGTCAAAGGCGCCGTAATCCCACAATGGCGCAATAAGTAAAATTATATTTATGCAGTATAGTACTATAGAATTTACTGTACAGTAGTACTGTACAGTACATTATAGCATTGTAAATACTGTAAAGTGAAAAAAAGCCTAGCTTTAATCCTTTTGGTGTCTAGAGTATGTAAAGATATAATAAAGTTTATACAGTGTACAGGTAGCTGTAGTGTTCAAGTTACGATCATTAGTCTTATGATACTCCGATTTTATGAGAGATCAAATTACAATGGCCTAACTTTATCCATCTTCTAGTTACATAAGTTCAATAACAGCAAAAGAGAATGATGAAAGTATGGTTTAACGTTATACTCGTTGCGTGAACGTGTACAGCCATGAACAACCAAACGAGAAACTTTTTTTTTTTTTTTCTAAGTACAACCGAACTGGATAGCATCGGTTTGGCTTGTATTTCAATCATCGTACTACAGTACACTATTACCGTAGTTGTTATAAATGGTATTATGTATAGAATAGAACAGAGATATCTTAATGTAATAACTTTATTCGATATAGATCAAAGATCAGTAGTGATCAAAGATTAATATAGAAAAAAAATTAATTGGGAAATATACTGATAAATTTAAACCTAGTTATAACTGAAGCTGAGAAAACTGTTCAAGCTGCTAATGACTATTATCGTACATCAGCAACAAGGAACTCCAGTAAATGTATGCCATCAAACACAACCGTAGATAAAATTGGGATAAAATAATTTTAATCAAAACTACTGTGCTTGAAAGAACACATTTTATTGTTGGTTTCACGCCGATATAAGATAAATAACGTAAAGCTAGTATTACGATGATATAAAGGAGAATTGCGAACGGAATCGTGTAATTTTTTTTGCAATAAACATGCCGCCAACCTAATCTGTTAAAAAAAAAAAAAAGTTCACATTCACAACAAGACATATTCAATAAATATTTCCACCTTAAAACACGTTGTATAAGGAAAAATAACCATGTCTCATATAAGTCAAGTATCTAGATATTCGTTTATGCTAACTAAAAGCAAGAGAATTCGCTCAGAATTGTGTTATGGGGAAACAAACTCATATTCACCATCAGCTGATTTCAAACCACAACATTGGCTGCTCCGCAGAATACTGGCTGAAATTTGCCGTAGTATTTTATAATACAATAATATGAGAATACATAAAATATTATTGGATACAGTAAAATAATGTATAACTTTTTAAAGAATTTATGGAAAAGATGCATAATTAATAAAATAACACCAGTGGAACAGTGGCGGACAAGAACGAACATGAAAAAACATCCCCTGACAACGTGGAGCGTAGTTACAAAGGCTGCCTTAATTTTTATCTTATTTATGTACAAAAATGAAAATACCTTATACGTAATATATTTCCATACACATTTTAAACATAAAAGCATAAACATTAAAAAAATCGACACATCGATCGCTAAATTTGCACTCTTTTTAACTCGATATTTTCAGAAAAGCGGCAGACGGCGGCTTACAAGAACGAACATGAAAAAACATCGTAGTCGATAACTTGAAGGGCAGTTATAAAAGTGCCTTTTTATCATATTTCTGCACAGAAATAAAAATACCTTATTCATAATACATTTTCATACACATTTTAAACATGAAAGCATAAACATTTTATAAAATCGACACATCGATCGCTAATTTGCACTTTTTTTAAATCGATATTTTCTGAAGAGCGGCAGGCGGGGGCTCACAAGAAAGATCATGAAAAAACATCGTATATGATAATGTGAAGGGCAGTTTCAAAAGCTGCCTTCGCATCATATTTCTGTGCAGAAATAAAAATACCTTACACGTAATACATTTTCATACTCATTTTAAACATAAAAGCATGAACATTTATAAATCGACACATCTATTTGCACTTATGTAACTCCATAAAATTTGTTAATATAATTTGCAACCTTTATGGTCTGAACGGCATTTCTACAAATGTATGAACTCATTAGACAACAGCGCTAGCGACGCTGTTAACTGAAAATTGTGCCGTAAAAATACCTTAAAATGCCTTATTTTTTTAATTAATATTTTTTACGGCAACAGTAAAACTGATTCGCCGTTGAGCGATTGCGCCGTTAACCGCAGGCCGCCTGTATAAGAATAATTATACGTGGGAGGAATCGCTCATTTGTGGGTTTTTCCGATGATAAATATTCACTAATTAGTGTATTTTGATGTTATTTTCATGATTAAATACATTTTTATGATACAAAAATTATTTTCTAATTTTTACAGGGGGTTCTGGTACACATCCCCCACGAATAAAACATGGACTACTTTATTCAGAATTTGTCATAATTCTTGGTTTATTACCAGCTATCAGAATGCTGTTAGCTCTTATGATTTATTGCTTTTTTAGCTATTTCGTTAACTCAGCCTAGCATTATGTCAGATAAAAGTTCTTCCAATGCTCGCTTTTTTAGCAAGGGATGTTAAACTAGGTTTTAAGTCATCATATGACTCCCATACTAAATGTGTCAAATGTAGAGGACAGGATTGTAATATAGATATTACCTGTAGTGAATGTCAAGATGGGATGAGAAAATGAAAGTCTTTGAAGTCTTATTTGCTTAGGCTTGAGAGGGAAAAAAAGACGAAGGTGGCCTCTAGAACCGAAAGAAGGTCCAATCTTGAATCTATTAGGCCAGTGGAGGATAGTACTGTCCTTTCATCACAAGTTCTTGCTCTTTCTCCAGTTCCTAGTCCTCCGACCTCTTTACCACATACTCCTGTTCCAGGCTCTCATGCTTCCAAACCAGACCCCATTGCCAGTCATGAATCAAGGTTCAATCAGAAGCTTCAGTTAGTGGTAAGTGCTATGTCTGAATTAGGTGCCGCAGTGAAAGTGCTTTCTGAAAAAAAGTGTCTGCTCGTGTGAAAAGCGAGTGTTGTGCAATGATGGAGGTGGCTACTTCGTCCTGCTGGTGTTCCTAGACAAAGGTCCCTGTCCTGCTCCCCCGAACCTGAGAGACGACAACCAGAGGTCTAAGGGAGGCCAGTGAGGTTTGCCCATGGATAGTCACCCCCTCAGTCGCTCCTGTTTCCCCTCCAGGTGTCGACATACGACCATAGGAAAGGTGTTAAAGTGAGTGCGCATTAACTTTCCTCTGACTCGGAAGCCTCCAGACTTCTCAGGCTTTTCCATCTCCCAAAAGAGTCGACTCTTGCCTTTGCACAGTCTGCCAGTTTCTCTCTGTAAGTCTGCTCGGCCAACTAGTGGATGAGTCTCCTGGGCACCTTGCCCTCCATTGAGCAGTTCGTGAAGTTGGGCAGACTGCACGAGTCCTCTGCAGATTTTTCTCAAGGCCAGCTGGGACAGGAAGATCCAGCTGGACTCTTCTCTTTATCTCATTACATTGGAGATCAAGTCAGACCTGTGATGATTGGCTGTGCAAGAGAAGACTTCACGGAAAATTTCTTCTACCTCTGAACCCTGACCTAGACTTGTATATTCAGACGTGCCAAACTTGGGTTGGGGAGCCCTTCCAGGAGACCAAGAAGTGTCTAGGACATGGTCCATGGTTCAGAGACACCTCCATATAAATGTCAACGAGCTGAGGACCATTCATCTGGGCCTGCAGTCCTTCTCTTCCCAGATCTTTGGCAAAACACTGATTGTTCATGCAGACAACACCAGTGCCCTAACTTATATCTGCAAGCAGGGTGGCACTCATTCTTTCTCCCTCTATGCCTCCAAAGATCTTCTCTAGAAGCAGAACCAAGTCACCCTTGTCACCTGTTACATTCAAAGGAAACTAAACGTCTAAGTGGATGGATCGAGTCATTGGAAGCAGGTCCTTCCCACAGAATGGATCGAGTCACCGCAAGCAGGTCCTTCCCATAGAAGGGATCTTAGATCCTCTGGCCTGCAACGATCTGTGGAAGCTTTGAGGCACTTCATCAATAGACCTGTTTGTGATGTCGAGGAATCATTGTCTTCCCCTCTTCCACTCCCCAGCCCTGGACCCTCTGGCATGGGCAACAGATGCCATGCTCCAAGAATGGTGGGGCCTGGATGTCTACACATTTCCTCTGTTTGGCATGGTCAGAGAAGGAATGGTTCCCAGACTTTTGTCTTCTGGTGGTTTTTCCAAGGCTGCTCCCTCAAAAACCGTCTCTTCTTAATAGCCCCACTTCCGCAGGTTCCATCAAGGGTCGTCTGCTCTGGCCCAGACAGGCTTTAGATTGCCCTGAGACTTGTCAGCGCAAAGGGGTTTTCAACAGCAGCTACAGAGGCTATTGCTTGATGCAGATGCCAGTCTTCTAGCAACCTCTTATCAGTCCAAGTAGATAGTCTTTTGGAGATGGTGTAGTCGAAATAATGTCTCGTCTTCTGAGGCATCAATAAGCCATATTGCTGAATTCCTACTCTTCTTGAGGTCATCCAAGAAATTATCGTCCTATACTATCAAGGGGTATTGGTCTACGTTAAGTTCTGTGTTCAGGCACAGAGGGTTGGACCTTTCTTCCAGCAGAGACCTCAGTGACCTCATTAAATACTTTGATACAACAAGACAAAGGGAATCTGAAGATTTCTCATGGAATCTCGATGTGAACTTGAAGTGGCTGTCGGGCCCAGCCTTTGAATCTCTCCACTCTGTCTCTCTAATGGACCTTACTAGAAAAACTCTTCTTTATTGCCTTAGCCACTGCTAACATGTCAGCGAGCTTCAGGGAATTGACGAGAGTAGGTTTCGCACTAGGAGATGCAGTATGCTCCTTCTCTCTTGGGTTTCTTGCTAAGAATGAAGACCCTTCCAAGCCCTGGCCCCGTTCCTTCTCCATTAAAAGTTTGACGGACATCCTTGTATCAAGGAAGAAGTAAGGCTTGTTTGCGTGGTAGGAGCTTTGAGATGCTATCTTCAAAGGACCGAGAAGATTAGAGGCCCTTCTGGTTACCTATGGTGCTCTGTTCAGAACCCTTCTCGTCTGATGTCAAAAAATGCTATGCCCTTTTTCTTAAGGGACTTAATTTCTGAGGCAAACCGAGGTCCGAGCAGTTGCTACTTCTCTTGCTTTCAGGCACAACATATCCCTATCCTCTATCTTCACATCTTATTATCTCAAAGAAGTGGAAACTTTGAAAATTGTAGTACATTAGGACTTTTATCTGTGGCTGGCATGGTGTTGGGAGAGGAAGTACTTATTGGGAGCTTCCTTTCCCTACTTTTATCTCCTCACTTTGGTTCAGGTTGTTGAGTCAGAGGGGAGCCTGGGGTTACATTGTACCTGGAATACCCACCAGTTCTTATAGTAGTTTGGGTGTGGTTTTTAATTTCATTGTAGGTGACAGCATTTTATCATTTTCATTCTGCTTCTGTGCTCAGGGCAAGGGCACCTATTAACTTTGCTAGCAATTAGAGTACCTCCTTCAATGCAATGTCCCCACTCAAGTAGAAGGCGACCATTGGCTATGCCGCTATGCCACTACAAGTCAAGTTGAGCACCGACCAGAGGCAGTACCCACCTGCCGTGGCTTTCTTACCAGTGAAGGAAACAAGCATTGTACCAATGCTGGCAACTTTTCTACTATCAAAGCCATTACTTTCTTAATGTTTTGGTGTAGAATATGTCCCTGTATCCCACCTCCCATCAATGTGGATTCAACTATGTAATTACTTGGTTTTTATATAAAAATGATATATATTTCATTATAAAATAAAGTTTTATATGTACTTAGCAAGTACAGTGGACCCCCGTATTCGCGTTCTCCGGATTCGCGGACTCACACATTCGCGGATTTCTCTCGGGAACGTTTCCCTGCATTATTCGCGGAAAATTCGCGCATTCGCGGTATTTTTCTATGAGAAATATCCACAAATTGCTGGTTTTTGTGATCAATTTCATCATAAAATGCACTTTTTGTGATAAAACTATTAAAAAAACCAAGTATGAAAATTTTTAGTGGTTTTTCTTAAGTTTTAACGAAATAGGCTGTTTTTAGCGCTTTTATAGGGGTTCCAAACATTCGCGGATTCTAACTATTCACGGGGGGGTCTGGTATGCATCCCCCGCGAATACGGGGGGAACACTGTAATTACTACTGATTCAGAGCCCTCCCTCCCTCCTCTCGCATGGACATCAGGGCACAAAAATGAATTGCGCTCTCTACCATGTCGATCCTCTTCCCCAAAGTGAGGGGGCTCTTGTCACCAACACACAATGCAGAACAGTTGCAATGTTACTGCTAATTTTGAATTTTTAGGCTGCTGTGGTTCAAAAATACCTATGTAAGTATACTTGGTAAGTATACATAAAACTATTTTATTATGAAAAGGTCATATTTGGTATAAAGTAAAATGACACCTATTAAAAATCTGCATAGATAAATGTAATGGAATGTCTGTAGGAATAAAGCACTGCACAAACCCACCCATCTTTCCATTGAGATGCAGTGGTACTTTTAAATCATGGCAAACAGTGCATCAAAGGAGGAAAATGAGGAAAATGGAGTGAAGGGGGGTTAAAGAGAAATTGTTATTGTTAGGCAAAGAGAGCAAGTGTTTAAATGGTGTTGTCATGAAGAAATTCAGGGAAAATGACTCCTATGTATACTTACGTAATGAAAACCACTTGTTAAAGGATTGCTGTCTGCAAACATATGTACTTAATGTCATAATAAAATATCATGCTACTTACATATAAATATTACACAGTTAAAAGGTTACGACAAAAAATGAGAAGGCTTGGGGTTTGTCAATAATAATGTAGGATTTGTGGAAAACTGAAGCACTGTTCTTTAAAGATCTCAGATGAGCAGAATAGGAGTGCATAGGACCAGAGATATTTGACAAGAGCACTACACTGATAATTTACAGACCCAAAGGAGATACATTATTTTTAAAATATGGAGTTGTGGGATTTTTTTTGTCATATGAGAGTGTGGGGAAGATGGAAATATTCAGTTTGTGGAATCATCTAATGGACAAGATAGATTGAAAATCAGATTTATCAGGAGTCAAATGTATGGTGATTGCAATAAATAAACGAGAAAATTATTTCTTGAAAGTGGCTATAAGGACATGTATAGTGAATGTGGAGTAGAAAGGAACTATAGTGAAAATGTGAGGTCATTGTTTTAGATGGGGACATATTGGGTGAGGTAGAGCATTGATGTTACTCTTGATTTTGATGCCAGAATTGAGAGGGCTGCAAGAAAAGAAAGAACTATTATTCAAATTCAGGATTAATTGGAGAGAGACAGTAAATGACGTAAAGGGTTGATGGAATTCGGATGGAAAATGTTGAAACCTGAAGAGGGAGAACTCAATGTAGGGACCTAAATAATTGCTAAAGAAGATTTAAATTAGCTTTTATGTGGATTTGGCTTTTACACTTGTCATTCACTTTTATTGCAATCAGTACAGGCAGTCCCAGGTTATTTGCCGACTCGGTTAATGGCGATCCAGTTTTATGGCGCTGGTCTAGCACCATAAAA
The DNA here is from genome assembly GCF_015104395.2 of Macrobrachium nipponense. Lineage (NCBI taxonomy): Eukaryota > Metazoa > Arthropoda > Malacostraca > Decapoda > Palaemonidae > Macrobrachium > Macrobrachium nipponense. The sequence continues at coordinate 138,384,752 of NC_087200.1, read as the reverse complement.
TTGGCAATTTGTAGCACCATAACAGGCTGAGCTTCGGGCCGATAATAGAGTTATTGCTTATCGGCGCCATTAAGCGAAACCTGACGCCATAAGCGCCATAAATTACTGAGTTTCAGTTAATGGTAGTTTTTGCTTATCAGCACCCCGCTGAGAAAGGAACCCCTGCAGAGAATGGAATCCCCCACCGATAACTGGGGATGCTTGTATTGAATAATAATAATAATAATGATATCCTTTATTTCAGCTCAGGGCCATATACGTGGAACATACAAAATACAGACAGTAATATACACAATCTAGATATATGAGACAACATGATAAAAAATGAATAAACGGCATTTACCCACAAAATAGCTGAGATAGTAATCATAATACTGGTAATAGCAGTAATAATATTGGCAAGAAAAAAAATGCATTGAGAGTTATAACAGTTAGTGCACAGATTATATAACTTAAATTTCAACTAAACACTGTGAGACTACTCTCACAGTCAAAGTCTGGCAAAGTTCCAAGACTACAGCATGGTCATTTTTACGCTTAAACCTTCATTATTTTCACAAATTGAAGCAAAGTCTCACATGAGGAAGAAAGGTTGAATCAGTACTACCCCCGAAAAAAAGGATTTTGGTCATATGGCATGAGTGTACCTTCATATGGTGGACACCTCAGTTATGGTGATATACTCTGTAATTTTCTTTTTTGTATGATTCTATTGTTTGGTGTAACCTTACTAATGATATATTGTTTTATAGGTGTTGAATTCATGTTTATAAACTCCCTGGAGCAATGTAATTGGATTCGACAGAAATTTGAAACTCCAGGTGTTATGCATATGGAGCCTCAGGAGAAGAGACTTCTCTTGGCACGTTTGACAAGATCCCATGGGTAAGTGGAACCTTGTTGAGCTCATTTTTGATTTTGTTATGGTGGAAGGATCGTTAACCTGATTTCCCCCTTTCACACTTTTAATTTAAAAGATATGTGTTCTTTCATAGATATCCTTCAGCTTGAGCTGTGTAACAGAAACATGGTGGTTAACTGATGATAAAGGGGGTTAGTTGGTCACTGACCAACATCAGCCACTCTTTCTTTGACTGTCATACAATGTGTACATGCTTTCACGTCTCTCCATGTGATCATTCAACTGGAAGAGTAACTTGCCAACTTGTTTCTTTACATTTTTGTTAGATTTTTGTGACTGTGTACTTTTGTTAATTTTTTCATTGTATACTGTTTGGTAGTATTTTGCTTTTATTGGCCATGTTATTCTTTCATTATATAGAAGAAACATGACCAATGCCGGTGTGAGGTCATTTTATGAAAAACTGGCTTTGCTCAGGTTAGTATAGTTGATTAATGTGTTGAGTGCTCTGTCTCCTTGACTTCGAATTTGTATGGCAAATAGTTTGTTTATTGGGGGTGCCCTTTTCCAGGAAAAAGATTTGTACAAATATTTTAGGATATCTCCAAATAGCAGGCATAGAAACCAATTAGATCACATGGTCAGGAACCAAGAGAGAAATAGAATACAAGAATATAGGATGTATAGATGAGCAGATGTTGGTGGTAATCTCATAATTACTGTCACACAAAAGATGAAATATGAATAACCCATGACAAAAAATTTGATGTAGTTGGGTGTAATACATTTAAGCATCTGGAAGATGAACAGCAAGAGGCTTTTGCCATAGAATGTCAAAATAGATTTGCAGTTTTAGAAACCATATCTGAGGAGGAGAACAGAAAATCAACAAGGGTTGATTTACTATCAAGAATGCATATCAGGCTTCTGGAAAAAGAGTTCCTGGGGTATAAGGTAACTTGACAGAAAACTTGGATATTGGATGAGACCCAGGATACAATAATAAGGGGACCAAAACAATATTTAAATAAAGTTCATGGAAGTGATGAATGTAGACTAGAACTTGCTAAGTAGTACTCAGGTCAAGATCATGAAGTTAAAAGAAATGGAATTATTATTGAAATATCCATATGTGAAATGAGAGAGGACAATTCTTGCCAAAAGATGCAATGGGCCATTAATAACATCAAAAGAAGGGAATGCAGGGCAGAACATCACATGGATGTGGTATGTTAGAAAGTCATAGTTCAAAGGAAGTTGCTTAAAGATGTGGGGTCAGTCTGGGTAACAATGAAATATTGAAGATTGAGATGATTTCAGTATACGAGGTGATAATACAGTTTTTCAAAAAAGAAGTTATGTGGCAATATCAGGACAAGGCATAAAAGAGTAAGAAGACATTTTGTCTAATATTTTAAGGGGAAATTATAACTTAGAAATGTTAATGATGACTATGAACGAGATTGCAATGACACACACGACTACATTGTTTTAAATGCTAAAACAATATATGTAAGTTTTTCTGTGAATATATGTACAGTTGTAACTTGTTTGTCGAATGTTTCTTATGTCGAGCATTCTGTTTTTTGCATGAAATTTTCGAGAAAATTTTATATTGTTTGTCAAAAAAATGCTCCTACTTCAAACTGACTGATTATTTTGTTTATACTACTTGTATTCGATGGCCTACTGTCTCCTACAAAAAAAAAAACTGTATTAATGTGTTTTTCATTTACAATATATAGTTTAATGATAACCATATATGACAAGATAAGTAAAAGAATAAAGAATTTCAATATAAAATTTAGCATAAAAGATGTACAAAATCGTATGTCACCGTGGTGACGTCATGCGCAGCTGACGTGTGACTGAACGAGGGAGCATTGATATGTTGAGGAGAGAAGAAAAGTGAGTTGAAATATTACTGTATGTATGTAAAAGCAATATTTCACAATAAATTTAACATAATGATTTAAAAAAGAAAAAAAATCAAATGCAAAACAGTAATAAAAAAAAAAAGTACTTGAGCCAGTGTTTGGTGCTCTGAGTGAGATGAGAGGGAAGGAGAGGGAAGACAGAGGTCTGCTTCCTACTGACTTATCAGCTTGGCTGGGATGATTATTTGCCGTTTCTTTCACTTATACTTGATTTGCCCAAATCACTTCTTTTTGTTATGGTAAAATACCTATTTAGTGACAAAATGCCTAATGAAATGAATAAATGAACATTTAACATCACTACATATTAGCTTAATGGAAAACACTTGTTAGCGTATGGAAGATGGAGAGGAGGGGAGAGGGAGGAGGAGAGGTTATTGTTTGGAAGGGGAATCTCCCTCCAGAAGGACTTCAGGTATCTAGGAACAGCTTGAGAGTTACTGGACCCCTGTCGCACAACAAAACTGTCAGACATTTGTTTCTGGCATTTCTTTAAACTTTACCTAAAGTTAAACAGTATTGTCATTAAACATGTTGGAGACATGAATTGCAACTTCTTTTTGGGATGATAATTCTCCACTAAATTTTTTTACATCATTCCACTTTCCTAACATGTCCTTTCTCAAATTCTATAGTGTTTCTCGCCTTTTTTTTTTTTTTTTTACAGAAGGGCTAGCACTTGAAATTTTCTTTGGCCCCATGATGGCTTATTAGCAGTTGTACTCAAATAAAGAATCACAAAAACAACAAACACAAAAGCAGAATGGGTCACGAAAGAATATGGACTATTTTGTTTGGGCACTCAATATAGGACCCAGTCACGAGCTGGGGCTGGGATGGACCGTTTCCAATTATGAAAAGAGAGGCGTACGAAAACTGAGGTTTGACTGTATTTTAAATTCTATTTGCCAACAGTAAGTTGATGTATTATGGCATAATTAATCTTTTTCATGCATCTAAGATCCAAGTGTAAACATGTCAACAATCATTCTCTCTCTCTCTCTCTCTCTCTCTCTCTCTCTCTCTCTCTCTCTCTCTCTCTCTCTCTCTCTCTCTCTCTCTCTCTCTCTCTCTCTCTCAATTCCTTTGATTATCTTGTAAAATGTGAGTAAAATTGATTTTTTTTTTATCAACCTTTGCCTGCTGGCAACCATTTCAGTTTTTCAAAGGGCTCCCATCTCTCCTCCCTCAATTCCCCAGCCGGCCATGCGCCATTATCACCAAATAGTTTGTAAACTGCGCACGGAAACCAAATTTTTCTAAATGTTTACGTCATATAACTTACTGTTTTATTGCTTTACACTTAATTTAACTTTTGAACACATTAATATTTAATAGAAAAGTGTGAAAGGGGGGAATTTTTGGATTGGCTGGAACAAATTACAGGCGGTCCCCGGGTTACGACAGGGGTTCCGTTCTTAAGACGCGTCGTAACCCGAAAATCGTCGTAAGCCGGAACGACGTTCTTGAAAACATGTCTACAGGGAAAATTTCACTACCAATTTGCAATTTTTCTTAGGGCCGTATCTCTAAAATTATCACTAATTTACTTTTTTCATGTGCAACACTGTGTATTCACAAATTACTGTATATTTTCATTAAAATACAAAGAGAGAGAGAGACGCGAGAGAAGAGAGAAGAGAGAGATTGAGACGAGAGAGAGAGAGAGAGAGAGAGAGAGAGAGAGAGAGAGAGAAGAAATAACTCCTTAGGTTTCAATAGATTAAAATGAACGTCTTTAGGCACTTTTTCCCCCTCCCATAAATACATATATTTCTCCAGAGAAGAGAGAAAGAGAGGACTGTGCAATTATGTTTGTCTGTCTATCAATTCTTTGCTGAGAGCGAGAGAGATAAAAGGAAGAAATAGAAACACCAAATGTATGACAAGTATCTTGTGGAGAGAGAGAGATGAGAGAGAGAGAGACGAGAGAGAGAGGAGAGAGAAGAGAGAGAGAGAGGAGAAGAAGAGAGAGAGAAGAGAGAGAGAGAGAGTTGTTTAAAAGAGAGAAATGGAATGATTATTGTATTTAAAATACTCAGATATGAATTTTGTACTTATAGTATTATTATTGGAAAATATTAATGATAAACTTATTACATACACGTCCATGAAAATGATCTCATCTCAGTAAAAAGAAGAGAGAGAGTGAGAGAGAGGAGAAGAGAGAGAGAGAGAGAGAGAGAGAGAAGATTTACAATAAAAACCATTAATTCGTTGACCATTGTATGGCATTGTTAAGCTTGAGTGTCACTCGAGTTGAGGTGGGGAAATTGATACAGAAAAAGACAAAGGGAAGAAGTTTTCTTTTGAAACTTATTTAGTCATATTATTACTATTTCTATTATATTTCTATTATTATTATTATTATTTTATTATTATTATTATTATTATTATTATTTGAAAATATAATAAACACGTGCATCTACCATAAAAATTCTCTCATCTCAGTAAGAAAGAGGAATTATCCTTACAAGTGAAATGGAAAGGTCATTTTTATCTCTTTAAAATACGACCATTATGAATTTTGTAATTAAAGTTTTATTATTATTATTATTATTATTGTTATTATTTTTATTAAAAGTAATGGCTACTTCAGCAGCGTACACTTGTAGAGATTCTTCTCTATTTTGCGAATAGCGGCTTTTTCAGTGCTACTTAAACAGGCTAGTAGAGTGCCTATAGAGGTCATGGTAAAATCAGGGTCAAAATAGGTGTATATATTTGAATTTTACAGATAAACTATGATACCATAGTCATCAAAGTCATTAACGATTTTCTCTCTCTCTCTCTCTCTCTCTCTTAAAGCGAGCTTTCGTCTGGAGCTGCAGACATCCTCGGGCTGGAGCTGAGGGTGGGACTGATCTTGGTGCCCTGGTGTCCGTCCTCCTTATATCTGTGGCGACAGCAGGGGGTCTGCCCCATGCTTGTCTCCTATTGGCTGGTGGCGGTGAGTCTTGGTTTTCAGGCGGCTGCAGGATATGCTGCAACGCAACCATCGGCCTTGAAGAAAGTGGCTTGAGACCTGGCTCAGGCAGCCAATGAAAACAAGAACTCACCGCCACCAGCCAATAGGAGACAAGCATGGGGCAGACCCCTGCTGTCAGCCACAGATATAAGGAGGACGGACACCGCACCAAGATCAGTCCACCCTCAGCTTCCCAGCCCGAGGATGTCTGGCAGCTCCAGACGAAAGCTCGCTTTAAGAGAGAGAGAGAGAGAGAGAGAGAGAGAGAGAGAAAATCTTTAATGACTTTGATGACTATGGTTATCATAGTTTATCTGTAAAATTCAAATATATACACCTATTTTGACCCTGTATTTTACCATGACCTCCCTATAGGCGCTCTACTAGCCTGTTTAAGTAGCACTGAAAAAGCCGCTATTCGCAAAATAGAGAAGAATCTCTACAAGTGTACGCTGCTGAAGTAGCCATTACTTTTAATAAAGTATGCTTGACGACGAGGGTCTGCTTCCTAAGTACACTATTATTATTATTATTATTATTATTATTAAATAACTGAAAATTATCAATAAACATTTTACATACTAGTACCAAAAAATTCTTTCATCTCGGTAAAAGAGAGAGAGAGAGAGAGAGAGAGAGAGAAGAGAGAGAGAGAGAGAGAGAGACCAGAGAAGAGAGAGAGAGAGAGAGAGTTTATCTCTCTTTGTTTATAACGCTTCCAGTGAAAGAGAGAGGGAGGGCGTTACACTATGACTCATTATTATCTTGTGTGGCAAAAGAGAGAGAGAAAGAGAGAGGGAGTTAACCTTAAATAAAAAAGTAACATGGATAGATTAGTACGTATTGTATTTCTTTAAAATACTATCACATATGAATTTTGTAATTACAGTTATTATTATTATTATTATTATTGTTATTATTATTATTATTATTATTATTATTATTATTTTTTTTTTTTTTTTTTTTTTTTTTTTTTTTTTTTTCTTTTTTTTTTTGCTCTATCACAGTCCTCCAATTCGACTGGGTGGTATTTTATAGTGTGGGGTTCCGGGTTGCATCCTGCCTCCTTAGGAGTCCATCACTCTTCTTACTATGTGTGCCGTTTCTAGGATCACACTCTTCTGCATGAGTCCTGGAGCTACTTCAGCCTCTAGTTTTTTCTAGATTCCTTTTCAGGGATCTGGGATCGTGCCTAGTGCTCCTATGATTATGGGTACGATTTCCACTGGCATATCCCATATCCTTCTTATTTCTATTTTCAGATCTTGATACTTATCCATCCCTCTCTTTCTCTTCAACTCTGGTGTCCCATGGTATTGCGACATCAATGAGTGATACTTTCTTCTTGACCTTCTCAATCAACGTCACGTCTGGTCTGTTTGCACGTATCACCCTATCCGTTCTGATACCATAGTCCCAGAGGATCTTTGCCTGATCGTTTTCTATCACTCCTTCAGGTTGGTGCTCGTACCACTTATTACTGCAAGGTAGCTGATGTTTCTTGCACAGGCTCCAGTGGAGGGCTTTTGCTACTGAATCATGCCTCTTTTTGTACTGGTTCTGTGCAAGTGCCGGGCATTCACTTGCTATGTGATTTATTGTTTCACTTTTCGTATTGCACTTCCTACATATGGGAGAGATGTTATTTCCGTCTATCGTACTTTGAACATATCTGGTTCTTAGGGCCTGATCTTGTGCCGCTGTTATCATTCCTTCAGTTTCCTTCTTTAGCTCTCCCCTCTGTAGCCATTGCCAATTGTCATCGCTGGCTAGTTCTTTAGTCTGTCTCATGTATTGTCCGTGCATTGGTTTGTTGTGCCAGTCCTCTGTTCTTTCTGTCTTTCTCCTGTCTCTGTATATTTCTGGGTCTTCGTCTGCTTTTATTAGTCCTTCTTCCCATGCACTCTTTAGCCACTCGTCTTCACTGGTTTTCAGATATTGCCCCAGTGCTCTGTTTTCGATGTTAACGCAGTCCTCTATACTTAGTAGTCCTTCTCCCTCCTTCCTTTCGTGTTATGTATAGTCTGTCCGTATTTGCTCTTGGGTGTAGTGCTTTGTGTATTGTCATATGTTCCTGGTTTTTCTGATCTATGCTGCGGAGTTCTGCCTTCGTCCATTCCACTATTCCTGCGCTGTATCTTTTTTATTATTATTATTATTATTATTATTATTATTATTATTATTATTATTATTATTATTATTATTTGAAAGTATTAAAAAACAAATAGTACAAGTACATAAAAAATCTCGAGTCTCTGTAAATGAGAGAGAGAGAAGAGAGAGAGAGAGAGAGAGAGAGAGAGAGAGAGAGAGAGAGAGAGAGAGAGAGAGAGAGAGAGAGAGGGGGGGGGGGGGGGAAATGTCAGACCACTGATTGCAACACTGCAGCTCTCCCCCAGCTCTTCTTTTAGCTGTCACAGAACATGATTTTATATCTGACAGGTTTTAGTACCTGAAAGGTTACAGAGAAGACTGGGATTTCCTTCATTCTTCGATAATTTTTTAAATATAAGATAAAATCTTACTAATTCACTATGGTATTTTCTTTAATGAATTGATATTATTGCTGTATAAATAATATTAATATTTGAAAATAGTAAATCATTTATTATCACTACTAACATACATCTTTGTAGTAGAGAGAGAGAGAGAGAGAGAGAATTATAGTGATTATTTTCTTGGAAAATACAAAGAGAGAGAGAGAGAGAGAGAAACTGTGCTAAACTATAAAGGATTCTTATCTTATCATAATATGTGTTTTTTAAAAGCGTCGTAAACTCGGAGCGTCGGAAGTGTCAGCGTCATAACCTCGGAACAAGCGTCGCAACCCAGGGCGGATTTTTCAATGAATATTTAAGAAAAAGCGTCGTAACCTCGGAACGTCGTAACCTCGGAACGTCGTAACCTCGGAACGTCGTAAGCCGGACCCGTCGTAACCCGGGGACCGCCTGTATCTTGATTCTCTTTATTTCTTATGGGGATATTTGTTTCATATTTTGAACAAATTGTATTTGGATCAACTTTCTGGAACAGATTAAGTTCAGAGTCTGAGGTACTACTGTATATTATAAAATTTTTTAGTTCTTCATGACCCAGCTTATTTTTCACTTTATGCTATTAGTCATCCCCCGCTTGAGATTCGCGGACTCACCTGTTTGCAGATCTTTCTGTGGAACCTATCTAAAAATTATTCACTGGAGGCTCGCTCATTTGGGGGTTTTTCCAACAATAAATATTCACTAATTAGTGTACAGTGGTACCTCGAGATACGAAATTAATCCGTTCCAAGGTGGCCTTCGTATCATGAGTTTTTTGTATCTTGAACCGCATTTTACATGTAAAATGACTAATCCGTTCCAAGCCCTCCAAAAACACCCCAGTAAATTTCATATTAAAGCTAAATTGACCTATAAACAATGAAATACTACAACAATTTAGACCATTTAATACCTAACTTAATACGTACTAGCAGTACTAATATGTATGTAACTGTAAATAAAGTGTATTAGTGTACATGGTATACAAGAAATACTGTATGTATGTAGTAAAATGTGGAAGCTTACCCTTCGAGTGAGGCTATCTCCGAAAGTGGCGATAGAGGAGGACAAATGGCTGATACGTACACTTAACTTTACGAGACATAAAAAAAATGTCAGGAAAACATAAACTAAACTTTACAAAACACATTAACAAAACTGTAACACTTAACTTTACAAAAAACTTAAAAATTAAAATTTTTTTGTCTTTTTTATTTTTTTTTATTTTTACATTTATTTTTTTTACTTTTTATACTTTACGTTTTTTTTTTTATACAAAATTTCAACTTCTTCACCACTATCAACTTTCTGTTTTTTCGTAGTATCACTTGGTTCTTCCATTTTGCTTACTCCTACTGCCTGCTTTTGACAATGTTCCTTAAAAGACTCAAGCAAATGTCATCGAACTGTGCAAGCATACGACCTGTGTAAGCTTTTTCGGGGTGTCTTTTCTACGAATGATTGCACCTTATGAAAAGCAGCTAGAGCATCCTTAATTTCTGCCGTTGTCATAGAGTCGTCGTCCTCCTCCTCACTGCTGCTAGAGAACTCTTCTTGAACGACATTATGTTGCATGGCCTCCAACTCCTTCAGGTCATCTGTCGCTAGCTCCTCTTGGTGCTCCTCGAGAAGGCCATTGATGTCGTCCTCGTTGACGACCAGCCTCATGGACTTCCTGAGTGCAACGATCTTGTCAAGATCTGGTTGCGAAACAGTTTCAGGATCGTCAACTGTTCCTGAATCTGCAGCACCAGCTTCGCCCACGCCGAATCCCTCGAAGTCTCAGGGAGAGGGAGATATGGCATCAGGCCAGTTTCCTCCACGAGGAATTCAAGGTTTGCCTCGAAGCCTCCTGCCAAGCTTGGTCGATGAGTCGGATGCATATTACGATATCGAAATGCTCCTTCCAAATTTCACGCAATGTGAGGTTTGTGGCATCGGTGATGTTGAAACATCTCTTGAAAAGATGTTTCGTATACAGCTTCTTGAAGTTCGATATCACTTGCTGTTCCATGGGCTGGAGGAGAGGGGTGGTGTTAGGCGGAAGATAAAGAACCTTGATAAACGAATACTCCGCTAGGATATCTTCCTCGGGCCAGGAGGGTGAGCAGGGGCATTGTCCAACACCAGCAGACATTTCAGAGGGAGGCGCTTCTCTTCCAAGAATTTCTTCACTGTTGGGCCGATACACAGATTTACCCATTCGGTGAAGAAAAGTCTCGTTACCCAGGCTTTCGCATTAACCCTCCACATCACTGGAAGCTTCTCCTTAAGCACTTTGTGGGCCTTGAAGGCTCGAGGAGTCTCCGAATGATACACAAGTAGGGGCTTCACCTTGTAATCCCCACTGGGGTTCGAACAAAGTGCGAGCGTAAGCTTGTCTTTTATAGGCTTATGCCCGGGTAGCTTCTTCTCTTTCTGCGTAATGTATGTCCGACGAGGCATTTTTTTCCAAAAAAGGCCATTCTCATCTCAGTTGAAGACTTGCTGAGAACTGTAGCCTTCATTGAGAGTCATCTCATTGAACGTCTTAATAAAGGCTTTGGCCGCTTTTGTCTCTGAGCTGGCAGCCTCCCCATGCTGCACCACTGAATGGATGTCGGTCCGTTTATGGAATTTTTCGAACCACCCATGAGAAGTTTGAACTCTGGGGTTGGCGTCGATGTCCCTTCTCCTCCGTCGTCTTCAGCCTGGGCAATCAAATCAACGAAAATAGCGCTGGCCTTGTGGCAGATTGCCATCTCTGTTATCATATCGCCAGCGATTTTTTTCTTTTATCCAGACAAGAAGCAGCCTTTCCATTTCATCGTGCACGTGGCTCCTCTTGCTGGACAAAATAGTGACGCCCTTGGAAGGTGTAGCTGCTTTGATGACATCCTTCTGCTTAAGGATGGTGCCTATTGTTGACGGATTTCGGCTGTATTCCTTGGCGATCACACTCAATCGCATACCAGCTTCATACTTTGTATTATCTCCATCTTCGTCTCCAAAGAGAGCATCCTCCTCTTTCTGTGAACTTCAACGTTCTTGGGACCCATGACTACGTATATACTGTACGTAATTATGTTATGTAGTATACGTATGTAGTAAAATTCTCACACAACACGATAAAGTATACTACAACGAAATCACTAGCGAATTTACGTTAATAAATGAAATCGCATAGAACGAATGAATTCCATGTGCTTACGATACCGATGATGCTGCGAAGTGGCTGAAAGAGCACGCTGCTACGTAGATGCATCATGGGATTATGGGAGAGATGCTGACCAATAGGAGAGAAGGATCTTATGGCGGTGACTAGCATCAGGAACCAATGGGAGAGCGGGTGGATGATGGCGAGTCTACTCAGTTGGCGGCACATGAGTTTTGAAATTGTTATCGGTGGTCTGGGCGAATCTCAGACTTTACAGCAACAACCTTTCGTATTTTGAACAATATTCGTATGTAGAGCCGCAAAAATTCTTCGTATTTGCTTTTGTATCTCGATTTTTTCGTAAGTTGAGCCTTTCGTATCTCGAGGTACCACTGTATTTTGATGTTATTTTCATGACTACATTTTTATGGTACAAAAATAATTTACTAATTTTCAAATATTGATACTGTAGTAAATAATTTAATGAGATTGAATTATAAAAATAATAATTCTCTCTCTCTCTCTCTCTCTCTCTCTCTCTCTCTCTCTCTCTCTCTCTCTCTCTCTCTCTCTCTCTCTCTCTCTCTCTCTCTCTCTCACTGAGATGCATGTTTTTGGTATGATAATGATTTACTAATTTTCAAATATTGATATTAATGTAAACAGCAATAATATCAATTCATGAAACAAAATACTACAGTGAATTAGTAACATTTTAGTGATTAATTAATAGTAAATACGTAATGTAAAATTTTAAAGGAATACATATCATCCTTCATCTTTTTGCCAGAGACTTGGAAAGAGGGGGAGGGGGAGCCTGTCACAAATGTCAAGAAACCTGACAGCAAGGCTGGAGGAGTTTTGCCATCTTAGTGGGTTTCAAATAAATGCTGCCAACTTGGCAGGCAAAGGGTATACTGAAAAATCTCTCTCTCTCTCTCTCTCTCTCTCTCTCTCTCTCTCTCTCTCTCTCAGAGGAAAGGTCTCTTTAAGCATTTGGTATTAACACAGGCACACTGTTTATGTGTGTGTGTTCATAGTATAGTTTAAAAATGCTAGTAAAGACAAAAAACAAATGTACATTATTCTCTCTCTCTCTCTCTCTCTCTCTCTCTCTCTCTCTCTCTCTCTCTTCTCTCTCTCTCTCTCTCTCTCTCTCTCTCTCTCTCTCTCGGATTGATGATAATTTAAACAGTTTATCACAGAAAAAAAGTAATTGCAATTTAATCTTAAAATTGACAGGGCTAACCAAGCATTAGACAATTCAAACAGACTAAGAAATGAGGAACAGTCCTACACATTGCTAAGAATGATTTTAGAAATCAGTTTAATAAGAATAAAGGCAACAGTAAAGATATGTGGCAGGTATTTGAAAACATGACTCCTGGTTTCAGAAACAGTGATAATAATTAAACTTTCGATGATCCTCTCAAGGAGGCAGAGGATTATAATCAGTATTTTGCTACTGTAGAAGAGGCAGCTTTTCAAAAATCACAAGAGGGTATAGAGAATGAAAAAGCATATGAAGAGAGAGTAAATAGTAATTATCAGTCTTAACCAAATATCCCCAATTTTCGACCTCAACCTGTGGATGTTCACAGAGTTGTTTTAGTATTCAAAGAGTTATTTGAAATACATTTGCATGGTTCAGATGGCATTCCATACAAGTATGTAAAAGTTTCTCTTCCTGTTTTGATATTTTATATTACAGTTATCATTAATACATCCATTGTTACCAGTCTGTTCCCAAAACTTTGGAAACACCCTCATGTCATTCCTTTGTTTAAAAGTGGCAACGTCGAAGAAGTGGGGAATTATCGTCCCATTTCATTGCTCCCAATTCTGTCAAAACTCTTATTGCCAGCCGTCTTATATTCTTTTTGGAGAATAATAAATTGTTGGCCATAGCCAGAATGGTTTTAGAGCTCAGTTATGAACTGAATCAGAACTTATGAAAGTTAATGTGAAAACATCGACAGCCAAAAGATATTACTTCTAATATTCAACCTTTCCAAGGCCTTCAGTAGTGAATCAAACCCAATACTCATACACAAATATAAACAACTGCATATTGATAAGTTTTGGTTTAAAGACTACTTAACAGACCGAGTTTAGTCAGTAAGAATTGATTCAGTTTTGTCATCTCCAGGGAGCATAGGGTATGGCGTGCCAAAGGGCTCAATCTTAGGGCCTATACTGTTTTTGACCTATATTAACAACATGGCAAAAGTACAGAGTAAATATTCAATTCATTATGCCGATGATTCTCAGAAATATTAATGAATTTGAAGTTTTACTAAATTAAGCTGAAGTTGCTCTAAAAGAAGCAAATTAATATTTTTGATTGCATGCTTACATGTTTAATGTGAAAAAAACCCAGTGCATATTTATAGGATCACGCCAGTTAATAACTAGATTACCTTCAAATGTAACAATATTTTTTGATGAGACACCTATCAAGCCATCTCAAACAGTAAAGAACCTAGGCGTCCTTATGGATCAATATATGTTATTTGATCACCACATCAGTCACATAAAAAAAGTAAATAGCATATTATTATTTCTAAACCGCATAAAAGAGAGGTTAGATAAGACATTTCCCTTAACAATAGTAGAGTCGTTGGCCTTGAGTGTAATCAGCTACTGCATCAGAATCTGGGGAATGAAAACTAAAGAGCAAACAGACTGGGTTCAGAAAGCTCAAAGTTTCATACCTAAAATAGCTTATGATGGGGCTAGAAAATATGATTATGTGATAATGTGACACTAATTTTGAAGAGTTAGAATGGATGAATATTGAAACTAAAATAACTTTTGACTTTTGTTTGTTTACTTATAAAATTTGCAATATTTAATTACCAACTGGCTTTTTGAATTCCCCACTGTGGTTGCTGTACAAGTAACCTACTTGTCAGTCGAATGACATGGGAGCTAAATCAATATTGATGAAGGGGCCAAGGGTCTGGAATAACATTTCAACTAATATTATGAATTTCACCTTCAATCAAGCTTTTCAGAAAGAAATTGAAATCATATTTCCTTGAAAATCAATTATAGTAAGGGAAATAAGTGGCTTGCCTTCCTCCTGAGTTTTTAGTATTGGTCGGTAGTTTTGGCTTGCAGTTTTATTGTGTGGTACCTTTGTCAAGTGTGTGATGTTGTTTAGTAAGCGTGTTGGTATTTTAGGCCAGCCTTAATTGGTGATCTGAACTACTGAAGATAAAGCTAGTTTGGTGTCAGGTCGCAATGTCAAGTTGTAATATCCTGTAAGTTTTCACATTGTTTTTGCTTTTAACAGTCATCTCATTCTTGGTTTTGTTTTAATACTTAGATCATTCAGTGTTGTAGATATGTGTTTACACAGTTATAGGTTTCATTAACTTATTACTTCATAACTCCAATATAAGTGGACTTATGTATTCAAATTTTTTAGATTTTGAGTTCTGGTTAAATGTACTCTAAAGAAGGACGAGCAATGTGTGGTTAACTTGATGAGATGTTCTAAGAAGTAACAGGTTGTCAGTAATTGAATCATTTTGTATTTCTCATTACTGTATGTTGTAAATTTTGGCTTTTATCGTACTAATCACATGTAATAACACTAGGATATAAGTAAACAACTAATTGTCATTTACCAGTCCTATTTGGCATGCATTGTTTACTAGTGCTCTTTTAACATTCGTTTCACTTGCATCTTCACTACTGTGCTTAAGGGGGCCGGCCAGCTAATGCCATTTTTTAAGGACAGGACTTTGATATTCATACCACTTAATAAGGTGTCTTGGGACATCTCCAAACCGCATATGATTTTTGCCTCTGACCTTCGGTTTTGTGACGCCAGGGCTATTTATCCCGAAAATAACCTTTTTTCAAATTCTGTCTCCTCCCTTGATATTTAATATTAAGACCAAAGATTACTACCATATATAGACCTGATGTAGACCTCCAATCAAATGAGGAGTTTTTTTTCTGAACGTAATTTTTTTGCTAAATATGAATTTTTCATTATGATAAAAAAATAAATCCTATAAATCAGGAAAAATAATTTGTAAAAAAAAAGATGAAACAAAAATTGGAAAAAAGGGCTTAATTTGATTGTTCTATAATGTCTTTCTGAGTTATATACCAAATTCCAATGTTATAGCTTTAAAGCTAAGTGAGAAGATAGATTTTGAAGGTCAATAAGTATAGTTTTGAGATACGGGCGTTCAAAGTTTTTCCTTCGTATTTTTATAAAGACAGGTTGATAAATAATGATTATTATGAATGTATATTTCTTTTTTGTGTATTAGTAAACCAAAACTATGTTATTTATCATAATTTAATCATAAATGATGACCCTTTGCTCATATATCGTAGCCTGGGGCACTGCGTCAGGCAAGACGGGGCACTTCTTCCTACGCATCTCTCTCTCTCTCTCCTTCACTAACTCGGCTTATTACAGCGAATTTTCTTCTTCTGTATGTTAGCGAGGGGTTTTCCTTGTCGTTTCCTCTTTGGCATGTTGAAATTCTTGCCGAAACAAAGATAAACAGACGTAAAAGCAAGAGAATGTCAGAGGTGAAACTCAAATGTGTACTCTCTTTTTACAAAGTCAATGTTAATAAATCATGATTATTATGAATTTCATATTCCTTTTTGTGTATTAATAAACCAAAACTATGTTATTTATCATAAATGAAGATCCCTTTGCTCAAAGACCATAGCTTAGGGCACAGCACGACGTGTGCGTCAGGTAAGATGGGGGGCGTTCCTTACTACGCACCCCTCCCTCCCTCTCTCTCTCTTAACTACGCTAATATCGCGTATATTATGATATTCTGTAATCATATTAGACTGAATTTTCTTCGTCTGTATGTTGTTAGCGAGATGTTTTGCTTGTCTTTTCTTCATTGGCATGATGAAATTCTTGCCGAAACAAAGATAAACATACATAAAAGCAACCAAATGTCAGAGGTGAAACTCGAACTTGTAGACTACTTGGGGTTTGTGCTCGCACTGAATCGTGGTTGAACTTTGTAGCTGACTGACTTCCTTTCTGCGACTCATGGAATCTCTACAAATGCCATTGCTCTTAATTTCTTTTGAGAATAATTCTCAAAATTTACGATAACAGAAGAAATATTGCATTTTCTTGTACGGATCAATGTTTTTGGCTTTTTGAGTTACGTTTACTAATTACCCTGTAAAGTATCTTTTAAATAATTTACCTATACATAATTAGTTGGATGTTGGCAATACTGTTGCATCTGTTTTCAGTATTGTGTGGAAATCTTAAGTGAGAGGGTGTACTTGGTTTTTTTTTGCCTTTCATTCAAAACTTTTTGGCTATATATTTATCATATGTAATTCATACTTACACATATAGTAAATGAATGTTCTTCCTTTCATATAAAGTTGGAAAAATCATCTTATGTAGATATGTTCACCTACAGTATACTTCCAAAATTTGGTCCTTAAAAGAAAAATCATCTTATGTAGATATGTTCACCTACAGTATACTTCCAAAATTTGGTCCTTAAAAAAGGACCGTGGGCACGTGAACACCATTATTTCCATTTTCTCTGATAAGGTTACTAGAGAATATGTTAACTGTGTACATTTCCTTTTTTTCATAGGAAACTTATTCATTATGAGTATAGTGGAGAAATGTAACAAGAGAAATATATAAATATTTTTCCATTTTCATCTATTATATTTCTGTTTTCAGTTTCTCCTCAATGACTTTCAAACTCTCGGTAAAATCATTCTATTCCGTTCGTGATGCAGTGAATTTTGCTGAAGAAAATTACTTGTGTAATGATGAGATCTTCATAGATATGGTTAAAATCCCTCCTCCAGTAAATGAACTTACAGGTGATGAAGACTTTGATGATGAAATTTTAGATGATGCTAACAGAGATCCAAACATCATACTGAAAGATGTACCAGGAACTGTTGAACTTCATCGATGCAATGATGAACGAGAAATTAGTCAACCAATAAGAAAAAGAAAGAAATGCTCTGATTTGTCTTGGAAAAAAAGTAAACCTGATTTCTCAAAATTCACGTCTCCAACAGCTAATGGGTCAAACAAAAAATTGAAGTCTATAAAAAATAACCTACATGGCAAAACCCCAATTGAAATATTTTAACATTTTTTTAGCAACGAAATACTAAATGAGATTTGCAGAGAATCTGTTACCTACTCCACAGAAAAATGTTCTTGAATTCAGTCTGTCAATAAATTGTTTTAAGAATTTCTTTGGAATCCTATTTTTTTCAGGAAACCACAGACTACCCAGTGAACGCCACTATTGGAGTTTAGATGAAGACCTTGAAACTCAGATAGTTCGGAAAACAATGCCAAGAAACTGATTTTTAAGTATTAAAAGGTATCTTAATTTTGTTAACAATGAAAATGCAGACAAATGCAAAGTAGACAAAGGATTTAAAATTAGACCTTTAGCTAGTGCTTTGAATGAGAAGTTCAAGCAGTTTGGAATGTTCTCTAAAGAGTTATCCATCGATGAGCAGATCGTAAGGCATTATGGAAGAGGCAAGCCTATAAGATTTGGCTTCAAACAATGGATGCTCTGCTGTGGAACAAGTGGTTACTGTTTTCTTATGGATTTGTATCAAGGGAAGCAAATAGATTCTACTCTTATTGCCAAAAATACTGACTGCCTAGGTACAAAAGTGGTGTTATCCATGGTTAGTCATTTTGAGAGCACGTATGATCATGAGATTTACGTAGATAATTTTTTCTCAAGCTATGACCTATTTGTGCAACTGAAAAACTTGGGAATGAGAATCATGGGCACAATCTGTTCAAATAGAACATGCAGATGTCCTCTGAAGGAGGATAAAGAACTGAAAAAAGAAGTTCGTGGGTCCTATGACTATCGATTTGAAGACAAACAAGAACACTTCTTTTTGAAGTGGCATGACAACAGTATTTTCACAATTGGCAGTAATCATCAATCTGTTGCTCCTATATGGAGCGTGAAGAGATGGTCAACAAGTTGCAAAAAGGACATTCTTGTTCCACAGCCATTTCTCATTTCCTAGTAAAATAAATTTATGGGAGGAGTGGATCACTTAGACTGGCTTGTTAAGAAGTATCAAGTTTCTATTAAATCCAAAAAGTGGTATTTCAGTTTATTCACTAACTTCCTTCATGTTGTTATGATCAATTCGTAGATTGTATATACCATGCTAATGAAAATAAGGTTACTATGACATTACTGGATTTTAGGAGGTCAGTAACTAGATCTCTTTTGCACATCTCATCAGATTCTGATCCTAAAACATCTGGACGGCCAAAGGTATTTTCTTTTAAAGTATTACCAGACATCAGATTCTCTTCAAATGGTCATGTTCTTGATCGAACAGAGGGAGGAAAACAGAGAAAATGTGCCAATTGCAAGAAAAGGGTTCCCAAACACTGCCTGAAATGTGATGTGGGTCTTCATATTGGAGAGTATTTCAACAAATGGGATACAAAGTAAACTATCTTATTTAGATAAGTAAATGAAACAGAGGTATTTTAAGTTTTTTTATCTTAGCTTATATCGTTTTACCAGCTATAAGTTTGATTCAGGATTTCTGCTTCATAGACCTGAGTTGTACTCAGAGTGTCCATGGTCCTTAAAAAAGGACCAAAATTAAAATTGACTTTTTTAATGAAATATGGCAGTAAAAATTATTTTACATATTTAATATGTATGTAATAATGATGTAAAAATAATATTTTTTTAATAAAAACTCTGAGAAAAAAATTTGGGATTTAAGGGGTTTAATGTTTTATTAAGTCTCAGTTTACATAAAAACGCCTAAGAGAATAGCTGAGAAATTATAGACTAGTCTGTCTAACGTTGGTCGTTTGTAAGATTTTTGAGTCCATAATTGCAGATCAAATTGTGGATAACATTGATAGAAACAACTTGTTGTTAAACAGCCAGCAATGTTTCAGACAAAAAAACAGATCCTGCCTATCAAACCTCTTGAAGTTTTTACATTACATGCTTGATATTTACATACAACAGTAGTAGAGCAATAGATATACTCTACTTAGATTTCCAAAAGACCTTTGACAGAGTTCCACACAAGAAACAAGAAATAGCAGACTGGATTGAAGACAGGCTAACTTATAGATAACAGAAAGTTGTAATATAAATGGTGAAGAATCAGAATTGGCAGATGTGACAAGTGGAGTTCCTTGTTTTTTTATTCACATTGATGTAGGCTTAACTAGCAGGATAGCCAAATTTGCAGATGACACCAAACTAGGCGTAAATGCAGTGACACCAAACTAGTCGTAAATGCAGCAGACCCAGATACAGTGGAAAGTTTAAGAAATGGTTTAAAGAAAATAGGGGAATGGTAAAAAAGATGGCAAATGACTTTCAACTTGAATAAGTGTAAAGTGTTACAAGTAGAGACAAACCCCTCACCAGCTACATGCTACTTGGGAATGACATAGTCTAGAACAAGAAGAAGACCTTCGAGTCATTACTACCAAGGACTTAAAATCCACAATACAGTGCATAAAAGCTGAAAAGAAGGCACAGAAACTAGTTGGATACATAAAGAGGCAGTTCAAGTATAAGAAACAAGGAAGCAGTGCTGCAGCTCTACACATCATTTGTCAAACCTCAGCTTGAGTATGCAGTACAGTTTTGGTCACCAACCCTAAGAAAGGACAAATAGATTAGAAGTACAAGCAAGAGCCACAAGGTTAATACCATCCATCAGGCAAATAGGTTGCCAAAGACAGCTAGAGAGCCTGAAGATTGCAAGGGCAACTTATAGAAACATTCAAAATACTGAAAGACATAATAAAAGTAGACAGTAACCTATTTACGTTAACGAAAACCATAAAAGAAATAATGGATGGAAATTAGAACTGAAGAGATACAACACATCCCATTGCGGGAACTTCTTTACATACAAGATATGTGACACAGGGAATAAACTGCCACCAGAAGTTGTAAACAGCAACAGTGTGGAAGAATTTAAAAGAAAGCTAGACAAAATCATTAGGACACGTTGAATGAACAGTAAAACATGCTACAAAAGATAAGTGAGCACACGATGTCTCTTTGGATGGACTTATAAATCTTTAGACATCCTAATCCTTGTAACAACAACAAAAACAATAATAATAATAATAATAATAATAACAACAACAGCAATAACATAATTATTTATAATTAAAAATGCATATGAAAATATCCTTTCCCTTATCTTTTGTTTTTGACAGCAAGAGAAGCTTGAAGCCAGAGCTGTCAAATATGTCAAGTTAATGTGACAGGTAGGGGAGTGTTGCCGATTTGCAGGCCAGTGATTTCTCTCTCTCTCTCTCTCTCTCTCTCTCTCTCTCTCTCTCTCTCTCTCTCCCCCCCCACCCCCCCCCTCACTCTCTGCTCTTCTCAAGATATGTATATCATAGTGGTAACTCACTCTCTCTTTTGGCTGGAAGTGTTAAAAGTACATATGTATCTAGCTTTAAGGGTATTGATGTTTAAGATGACTGAAATATTAATAATATAGTCTCAAAGATTAATACGCACAGTAATAAGATAATAATTTAAGGTAAATTTGATGTAGGATGTTGTTTAAGGTATACATTTGGTATTTGAGCTTTCAAGATAGGCAGTTATAAGCATTTTAGAGGGATTCTAAGCATTCATGGATCTTGACTATTCACAGGGGAGTCTGGTACACATTCCCCACAAATATGGGGGTCTACTGTACTTTACTCAGAGATTCTCCAGCACCAGCTGTAGTTGTGAAATTAAATAGTTTTTTCTTTTCCTTGTATAGGTTTGAGGCTTTCTTGGCAAGAAAGTTTTCATCTGAAAAGCGCTTTGGTCTTGAGGGATGTGAAATTCTAATTCCTGCAATGAAACAGGTAAGAAGTTTCTTTGTTCTTAAAGAAAAAGATCACCTAGTTTCTTGAGTCATTCCTCATGTTTGATTATATACATATATTATTACTTATATAGGTTTTTCCCATATTTATATCTCTGAATGTTTTAAGAGGCCTTAGGTTTTGGCAGGGCTTGAGAAGTGAAGTGAATCAAGATTCTGTCCCTCATAATTGAAACTACATGTGGAGGATTACAGTTGCAGATTTAACCAGATTTGTTATGAGATGGAAGATCACTGCCGCATTATACAGACAGTTCACTAATGACCGTGTTCCATTCCTGTGACTAGACTGATAAACAAATAGTTTGACAAGCGGAAAGCTACCCATTACTAATATTTCAAACATACTGTACTGGTACTGCATCTGTCAACCATCTGTAGCTGTCTTTGACCATTTATAACATTTTCAGTATTTGATAAATGTCTATCATACAATAGTGTAATATATTGTTTACTTTATAAACAGAATATGTCATGCATAGGAAATCATCTGTAATGTCCATTGCTTTGGTTGGCATACTGTAGATATACGGGTAAATGTTTTCACTTTTTCTGAAAAAAGAAAAGGCTGAAAGGCACTCCATTCCTTTCACTGTACCTCCATTCATATTCTTCCATCAGACTTTCCACTCTCTCTAACAGTTGTTTCATAGTGCAGTTGCGAGGCTTTCCTCCTGTCACACCTTTCAAACCTTATCAGTTTCCAATCCAGTGCTGAATGACCTCATAGGTCCCAGCACTTGGCCTTTAACATAAATTCTATACAGTAGTCTGCTCATCAAAAATGATTAAAATAAAGTACCAAAAAATTAGTTATAAAAAAGCCCTTCATGTCAATGTTTGGTGTTGAATTCTTGATAATGTGGTAGTAGTTGTATGTGTCATCATATGAGTATCAGATTTATCAGACAAGGAAAAGGAAGGGCATGGAGGAGGGAAAGAGGTCTCATATGTGTAGCATTCAAGTAGAATACTATTAGCATGGTCTGTGTTGTCATTTTCTTTTTATTCACAGATATCAGTATTGCATTGTAAAAGTTTACTGATTTGCTTTTTCACTTTCATGAACTGTTCAGCATTTGGATCCATACATTGTAGTTATTATAACTGTAGTCACAAAATTAAATCTTTGTAAGTTACCTATTCTTTGACATATCCACTAATTTTTCAGTAACCACTTCATCATCTAAATTAAACGTATTGGTAAGATCAGTAATTTTATTTAGAACTGCATCATATTCATCCATGTTTCGTATGTTTGGCATACACTTTTTTGCTGTATAACATTATTTACAGAAACTACTTACTTGATAACATACTTATTTAACAACTATGGATTTACAACCAGCTCTTTTTGCAAAAACTGTAGCAGTAACAGAAACTGATTAAGTAACCCTTCCGGACTTTTGGAAATATTGCATTTTACACTGCATGAA
Organism: Macrobrachium nipponense; assembly: GCF_015104395.2. Lineage (NCBI taxonomy): Eukaryota > Metazoa > Arthropoda > Malacostraca > Decapoda > Palaemonidae > Macrobrachium > Macrobrachium nipponense. The sequence goes on along the minus strand of NC_087200.1, from coordinate 138,361,961 downwards.
GAACATTAACATTGGAGGCAGTAACAAAAAAGTGTATACAAAGCATACAGGAAATGCCTGAAAAGCCTGCAACTTTACTGTTGTTTCCATTCTTTTTGAGTGCAGTCAGTATTATGGTCATTAGTAAGAATGTAAGTTTGACTTATTTTGGTGTATATATTACAGTGTTTTATTTTAATGGTAAAACAGATTATTCACTGAGGTTATATTATGCCTTTATGCCTTAGAAAAATTGATGTGTTCTTTGCATTTCTACCATATGTAAGTCATCTGCCAGTTTAAGGGAATGGTTGCAAGGCTCCAAAATATAATTCTTTAATTTTTTGTGAAATCAAATCCATAAACTCAAAATTTGCAAAATTCCTGTCAACAGATTAGAAGTGTAAGTTGATGGGAAGGAAAATGGGTATTGATATTTAAACAATGTACAGTGATCCCCCTGTATTCGCGAGGGATGCGTACCAGACCCCTCCGTGAATAGTTAGAACCCGCGAATGCTTATAACCCCTATAAAAATGCTAAAAACAGCCTGTTTTTTTAGTTAAAACTCAAAAAAAAACCACTCAAAATTTTTATACTTGATTTTTTAATGGTTTTATCACAAAAAGTGCATTTTATGATGAAATTGATAAAAAAAAACCCAGGAATTTGTGGATATTTCTCATAGAAAAATACAGCGAATGTGCGAATTTTCCGTGAATAATGCGGGGAAACGTTCCCATGAGAAATCCGCAAATCCGGAGAACGCGAATAGGGGGGTCCACTGTATAGGCATTTTAGAGTTTTTGAAAATAATAACACTAGGAGAATATGTATTAGGTATAAGATAGCATGATGATATTTAATGATTATAAAATAGAGGTAACAAATGTTCAGTAGGTAAATAAAAGGACTTTGAACAATTGGAGGTATTGGGTAAGGAATTTTCTTTTATTTACAATCTTCAACAATTGCAAGACATTTCATTAAGTGGACCTCTTGAAACTTTATTTGGTAGGCCAACACATTCCTGAATCAGAGCTTTGAGGGAGTTGGGGATTGGTCGGTATGTTATGCCTTAGAGAGCAAGAGAGGCATAGTTAGAGAAATTTGGTAGAGGCTCTTTGTATCACACAGTATTGGAGGGAGGTGTTAGTTAATTAAGGTGATGTAATTTTTATTTAAAACAAACCCTTTGGGCCATCATATAACATTGATTTGGTGTTCTGGCAAAACTTACTGTATTTATTGATAGTAGCAAAAATATTCCTAGCACTTAATGCATGGAAGGTTGTACTTTGTTAAATTTGCCCATTATGCCAAAAAAAATATGTGTATTTTAACTTTATGGGCATATTTGAGAAATTCTGTGTTTTGACTTGAACCTTTGTGAACCTAATATTATCATAAGTTCTGGGTATGAAAGGCTTTGCAGCATCCTGTACACCCCAGGTACACTGATCTCTGCATTTTACCCTTAAATTTCTGTCTCTGTTCGTCCAACATCTTAAACTTTGCCTAGCTCCAGTTTTTACCTCATTTAAAAAAAATCTTTTTTTGGCAATTCGTATGAGAGTCAAGAAATTACTTTGGGTATTTGTAAGATTCTAGTGCATAAGAACACAGTTGCATAAAATAAGTCAGTTTATATTTGTCATCTAAAGTAGCAGTGAAGTTACTATTATATGTTTGTCAACAGGTAATAGATCGATCTACTTCCCTGGGCGTAGAGAGTTTTGTTATGGGAATGCCACACAGAGGCCAGACTTAATGTGCTGTCAAATGTGTGTCGGAAGCCACTGGAACACATATTCACACAGTTTATTGGTCTAGATACTGGTGATGAGGTAATTACTTAGTTACATTTTATTGATGATATTTTAATTGATGGTAGTATAAATTTTTCTTTTAAGATAAGATGAATTTGAAGCTTTGATTCCTTATTTTATGTTTGTAGGGATCAGGTGACGTTAAGTACCATTTAGGAACATATCAAGAACGACTTAATCGAGTAACGAACAAGAATATTCGCCTGGCTATTGTAGCCAACCCTTCACATCTTGAAGCCTGCAACCCAGTTGTTCAGGGAAAAACACGAGCCGAGCAGTTTTATCATGGTGATTCTGAGGGAAATAAGGTAAGATATTAAAAAATGGAAATCTTTTAAATTACAAGTGATGTCATTATTTATAGGACATATAAGTAGAAAAACCACTTTAATAAGATGATTAATAAAGAGCACACTTTCTTATGTAACTAGTGAAAGAGCTGTAATGAACTTATGTAGAAAGCTTCATCACAATAAATGTTCATATACAATGAAAGAAGAAATTGAATTAGAAGTAAAACTGAATATAGACAATAATAAATAAGTTACAGTTTACTGGAATATATGAATTGAATAAATAAAATTTGCACATTTTATTGATGCGATTAATTTTTGGGGTAGTAAAAGAGATAACATAGACCTTGCTGGGATATAACATGAAAGGCATTAGGTTCAGGATGGGATAACAGGTTTTTCTTGTATTGAATATCAGCCGTAAATATGTATGGGTCGAGTAAAGCAAGCTTTGGCAACATTCACAGGTAAGAATTAAGTGATTGAATACTATTAGTATTGATGTGTCTTTAGAGGTAGTAAGCAGTGGGTAGCTGTATACCGAGTGAAATCATTAAGTGTGTAATACAGTGGATGACCCAGGTATTTTACTTGTGCATTATAATGACTTGGAATGTGACTAGCTACTTTGAAAGAGTTAGCATAATGGATAAGGTTGTGTACAAGCTCTCAATAGGTAGGAAGTGAAATGAAATTAGTGATAAAGTATTACAGAAACCATCCTATGTGTGGCATATGATGTCCATCCAGTGGCCAACTTTGTGGAGCAGTGAATCTAACAATAATTAGATGGTCGAATTATAGCATTTGTCATGAAAAATAATACGTACATCATAGTAGTTTTATGTTATTTTAACATGGGATGCAGTTTTTTGACATAGCTGCATAATGTCATTCAGTCCATATGTTTGTAGAGTGCAGAGCTTTGTATAATTAAATTTAAAACATTTAATGATGGCTGATTTTAGCCTGAAAAGAATAGCATGTTTTGGACAAGCAAAGAAATTTTATCCAATAACATCAGATTTTAAGAAAGTTTGTCATTCTGCCATTTTTTTAAGGATACATCTTTCTGGGTTACCCATCAATAGCCTAGAGATGTGGTAATGTGTCCTAACTGAATTACTTAATAATTCTGGTATGAATGCATTGCTGTTAGGATCAGGTTGCTAAGCACTACATGAATGGCTACATAGTCATTGATGTAATTATTGAAATTAGACAAAATGAGAATGGTGATGTCTTCTAATATCCATAATACCATTTCAGTGACATTTGTGCTTGCTTTCAGGTTCTGTCTATTTTGCTTCATGGAGATGCTGCTTTCTCAGGCCAAGGCATTGTTTATGAAACCTTCCATTTATCAGAATTGCCCCAGTACACTACTCATGGTACCATTCACATAGTGGTCAACAATCAGATTGGTTTCACTACAGATCCTCGTATGTCCCGATCATCCCCATACTGTACTGGTGAGTAGCTTGAAGAGATTGGTATGATTAAAACTTATGCACTATGAATTGTTCAGATTTTATCTAATGACTAATTACTTACAGGGGTTTGCCATCATTAATTATCTTTTTGTAGTGCTTTATTGTGTTTTCTTGTTTTCAGATCCTTTTGTTTTACCTTTGCCTAATTTTGCTTTGTAAAACTGACAAAGCCATCTGTCAAGACCAGGTTAAACAAAGCTCCTAATGCTCATATTTGTAAATCCTTTTGGAAGCAGAATGATAATGAACATGATAAGCTTCAACTTGCCAAATCTACAGTAATTTTACATAATGTTTTGTTCATGAAACTTACCTGTCAGATATATATATAGCTGTATTTTCTGAAGTCCGACAGAATTTTAAAAACTTCCGACACACGCAGTGGTCGGCCAGGTGGTTAGTACCCATTCCCGCCGCTGGGAGGCGGGTATCAGGAACCATTCCCATTTTCTATTCATAATTTTTCTGTCGCCGGTGCTGAATACACCTGTTTTCAGTACCTCCGTCTTAGGATTTTGGAAACTTCATTGCCGCTAAGTATCCTAATTGTCTTTTGATTTATTTACTTGGATTTGTGGGATTTGTGGCTAGGCATACGCTATCTTAAATTGATTTGAATTTGATTCATTTTTGCATAAAATATCTGAATCTAGTTAGGCTAGTTTCAGACGGGGTTGTCTGCAAAGATAGGGTGTGGCTACCGAAAGCTTCGGTAGATCCGCACTTGGTATGTACGAGGGGTATGGGTCTTGCTTCTTTGTTGAGATTTGTTATGTAAGGAGTGTGAGACTTTGTCTATTCCGTAAGGAAGACGTATGATTCGTATGTACGCAATTAATCAGTAAACATGTCTAATTCCGTAAGGAAGACGTATGATTCGTATGTACGCAATTAATCAGTAACAAAAGTCAGGGTAGTGAACCTGCTAACCTTCCTGTAGACTTTATTTTGCCTAACCCTGTAGTATGGCCTACGGGCTATGAATATGTCTACGAGAGGTGCTCGCTCTCCTTCATTGCTGTGAAGTGCTACTTCTGTAATTGTTACTCCTAACCCTGCAATGTTGCCTTCGGGCCCTAAGCAGTGTCTGTAGAGGAATTGCCCTTTCTCTGATACTCTTTCGATTCATAACTTAGAATCGAAAGTGCTTGCTTTAGAGAGTAAAAGTGAAGTGCAGAAGTGCAGTGATACCCCTTGTGTAGTGGAGGGTGCGTCAGATCTGCCTCGTTTCGCCTCTAGGCCGGGACCTCTGCTTGACTCCCAGGACCCGGGGAGGGAGCATGTCGAAAGCCTAAGGAGGGTTACAAGGAACCCCCACCGATCTGGCGTGCCTTCGGCAGTTTCTGATGAAAATCCCCAGACTGCCAAAGTGCGTGCGCGTGCACGAATCCTGAAAGATTGCTTCTCGTCCTCCGAAGCGTCCTCCCCGTACAGGGGTTGGAGCTTTCGGAAGGACTCGCGCCCTCTAAATAGAAGCTTTATAGAAGAGGACGCTTCACGTCCTCTCTCTCTCTCTCTCTCGTTATGCGTTTCAGTGAGAAGTAAGAAGGCGAACGTCGCCTGAAACTCGTGTCCGTCTTTCCACCGAGAAAATACGTAAAAGAAGTCATAGTAGCAGGAAGCTTTTGAGAGCGGACGCCCGGGACGCTCGGATGGACTCCAGGCGCGCGCGGGTGCACGCCAAGCGCACGCCGGTGGACGCCGAGCGCGCGCGCCAGTGGATGGAGTTAAGGAAAGCTCAAGGGAAGATCTCGTTTGCTCTACCGCAACCTTTGCCATTCTGCCAATAAATTTAAGTTGCCACTACCGCAGTCAAGACTTTGCGATAAGGCAGTTACGGGTTATGTAAGGCTCGATGTCCTGCACGTCAGGACTCTCGGCAACGTTCAGTAGGATTCTTGCAAAGGCACTCATCAAAAGGACGCTCTTCAGGAAAGCGCAAGACAGGACTTCCTTTGCCATACTGCCAATAAATTTTAAGCTTTAGCAGGCATTAGTTGTGATACGGGAGAGGAAGCTGGTTGGAGAGTTTCTTCCTCTTCCCAGGATAATTTTGCAAGCTTTTTAGCCCATCTGAAAAGGGTTTTTCAGATGATAGATTTTGTTAGTTTCTAGTCGGGACTACGCTGCCGATTTGAACATCGTCGTTCTAGCTGCCGTAAGCCCAGTCTCTTAACAGGATTCTTGCCCCTTCCTCGTTTGAGACGGGAATCGGAAAATTAAATGCTCGACTTCCTGGATTACGTTTTGTCAATTCAGTGACTTTCCCCCATTGACAATATACTTTCGTTTTGTCAAGTAAGTGGGTATCCCCTCATTGATAAAATATCTCTTTGTCCGTAGATGGGTTAGTTCTCATTGACAAACATCTCATTAACTTGATATTGCGTAAGCGAATAAGCTCTTATTGACAAGATTCGGAAGAGCTCTCATTCGTCATTCGCAGACTCGTACAAGAAATAGACTTGTAGACTACGTCAATGAACGCTTATGTCCAATAACATAAGAGCTTGAGCTGACTGCTTCGATTCTCTTAAATTTTGTTCATGAAACTTGCCTGTCAGATATGTATGTAGCTGTATTTCCGAATTCAGCTATATATATGTCTGCCAGGTAAGTATGAACAAACTTTATTGTGATATAATTTCATATTTTACCTTGCGTTATTTTACTTCTGGTTGGTTTCAAGTCATATACGCTTGCTGTAGTTACCTCTTCGGATGGCAACCGAGATGTCTATTGTCTATTTTAAGGACATTTAATCGTTACTCCCTGCAGCCTTCCAGGAGTTTCCGATTTATCTTTTACCGTTGTATGGTAGTGTTCTGACGACACAAACGCATCTATATATTTAGCGTTTTCTGTTTCGCTTAAATATACCAGCTTGAGAGTCTTTCTGCTCAAAAAATAACGGACCTATTTCTTCGTAGAATAGGGTAGCTGGCAACCCAGACATAAAGTTAAGAGACGACGTTCGTAAGCTGCTGGCTGCTGCTGTCACGCTTTGTCTGTCCTCCAGTCCAACCGAGCCAGTAACAGATCGTGCGCTGTCATGCGCGGTAGGTTACGTCTCTCTCTCCTGCGGGATTGACTGACTAACCGTATCTCTGTGCTGACGGTTACGTCTCTCCTGCGGGATTGACTGACTAACTGTTTCTCTGTCCTACAATCACGGACTTTAGCCTAAGATTGAGGGGATTTCTTACGTGTATGAATAAACGTTGCATTCGTTTTGCCTTACTATGTTCAACAGAGTTATCTCTTAATCCTTTCGGTGCTCGTTACCGCACGGTATGGAACTACGAGTCTACCGCAACATTGCACTTTTATTTGCTCTCCTGCTTAGGCAAAGCGCAGCCTTATTAGGGAAGTAAGCATACTCGGGGAGGGAATGGATGAGCTTGCTGGGGACCATTTCCTTCCTGAAGAAGTTTGTTTCCCCGAATAGACTGCAATTCAGACCACAGTTTTTTTTCCTACCGGGAAACTGAAATATTATTCTAGATCTAGGAATGATTCTGAACATCTCTCAGTGCATCTATCACCTGAGGTGATAGAAAGAAGGTGCCGGACATCTGGATAGGGTTTCAGATGTCCTGGATCTTAATCTGAAAGAAGTAAAAGCGATTCGGTAGTCCCTCCAGTCCTCGAAACGAGTTTTTGGGAACCAGTGGTCCAGATCAACTCTGATTTTCCACAGCTCTCTCATATCTTAAGAAGTATCTTCTCTCTGTCCTTGTTCGAGTTTACGAGAAAGAGCCTATTATAACAAAAGGCGTAGAATGTAACGATCCTCTACAGGTTCGTTACAGGATTGCAAAAGTCCGTACGAATCGTCTCGATCGACGGCAGCAACTATTCACTTCCGAGTGGAATCTTTCTTTAGAAGTAAGTTGAGAGTTGTGTAGACTTTAGGGACGCCCTTTCATTCTTCTCTTCGATATGTTGAGGACGAAGAGGCTTCTTCTTCTCTGCTCCCTTTTTCTCGATCCGGGATCGGTACCATTAAACGCCATCCTATGATATTGAACGGGGATGGATGTTTAGTCTCTTTTCCCCTTTTTCAATCGCTTAGGAAATGTAATAAGAGGATTTATGACGTCACAGGGAGCGACAATGACGCTGATCACCCCATGTTGGCCTTCAAGATCCTGGATTCACAGAGGTCACATACTTCCTAGTTCACTTTCCAAGGACCTTTTCCGAGAGAGTCGGTCTACTCTAACTCGAAAGGTACCTATAACCTCTCCGCTCTGAGTCTGACTACGTTCAGACTATCGAGATGTTGACAGGAATAAGATTACCGTCTTCCATTTCCGTCTGAAGAATGGGATAAGCTGGCAGTCACAACTATTAAAGAATATGCAAATATGTTGTTGACGGCCTTTGGGCTCTGAGATTTGCGTCTGTCAAACAACAAAGCCCTTCACAATCTTTGAGTTCTGTGGAATCTCGAAACTCGCTCACCATCTACTTTTTGTCTCACCTGTTTTCTCGGAGTCAGACACTCGTGCGAGATCAGGCGACATATAGTAGCCCTGAGTTTCTTGTTGACGAAGTCGGTTGCGTTTATACACCCCGATGATCGTGTAACATGAGACCAGGTTGGACTGTCAGGCATTCTTCCTTCGGGACTGAATCGCCTTTTTGCTCCTCGCTTTTGCTCCTGGCACCAGACAAGCTCGAGTCAGGAGTTGATTCGCTGACGACGTTGGGTGCGTTGATACACCCCCAAGGTTTGCTTAGATTGAATCGCCCAGGCAGTCCAGACACTCATCCTTCAGCGAAGAATAGTGCCTTATGGTCTTCAGGGTACAGCCATGCTGTCCTTGATTCGTCTGACTGGTCAACTGGTCGGTCACCTGACTTTAGTACAGACGGACTGACTGTGCATGTCCAGATCGAAGCTTTCAATATGGAACTTAGACGTAGTCTGAAGTTCTTGATGTCAAAGCATTCGAACCTCTCCTACCTGTTAACTTCTTGCATGTGATCAGGAAGGCCTGATCACATGACAAAGAGGGTTAGTGAAATTTTAAGCCATCGTCACAAGTTTTGGCTTTAGAGAACACAAGGCGGTGTGCTCTCTAAGCCTTCCGTTGTGGCCTAAGAATGGAAAACCCGTTTTGTCCTTGGGCCAGGAGCTTGGAAGCAAGGATGGCACAAGTTAGTGGGCAGGAGCCAGAGAGAGTCCTGTGCCCTGTCGGGTCTCTCAAGTTTTATCTACATAAAAACTCAAGAAAGTCGAAGTCATTCGGGCAATCTGCAGTGTTCCGAAAAAGACCAGACTTGCCCATATCGAAGAACACCCTGGCTTTAGTGTTAAGGAGTTCTTTCAAAAATGCTCCTTCATTGTGTTTACACAAAGATTTGAAATCTTTTTATCTGAATGCTCACGAGGTGAGGGCGCGGCCTCGGAAGCATTTCAACAGAGCATGGCACTCAGCAACATCCTGAGTACCATGTTTTAGCGAAGCAACTCTGTGTTCACTTCACACTCCCTGCGAGATGTGAAGATGGCATATGAGATCTGCTGCTCGCTAGGGCCATACGTGGTCTGCAGACACAATCTTGGGGGCAAGAAGTACCACTCATCCTATCCTGTAGAAAATGGTTAGGAAGAGCTCTTAATTTAGTTGTTGAGTCGCCGACAACGGCGACTTCTTAACTCTTAAGCCTTAGTTAAAACACCTTAACTTTGGCTAGGTTGGTCAGGTGGTGATATATATATATATATATATATATATATTTATTTTACTTCTTAGCCCTCATGGTATGGTCAATATGGTCTAGTCACGTCGTGGTCTCGCCCCTATTGACAAGATTCATCTGGAGCTGCACCAGCTATATAGGTCTCTTACCTAGCTGGCAACTCTAGTAGCACAAGCAGACTTACGTGGCAGTAACCACGAAGCCAGCTATGCTAAAACAGGTGGAACCAAGATGTAAATCATCTGCATGCATTTGTTTCCCAAAATCCTTCTATTCTGTCCCTTCCCACCTCCAAAGGTGGGATTCAGCTATATATATATCTGACAGGTAAGTTTCATGAACAAAATGATATTGTTATGATACAATAAAGTTTGTTCATACTTACCTGGCAGATATATATAATCAAGTACCCACCCACCTCCCCTCAGGGGACAGTGGAAATAAAAATTATGAATAGAAAATGGGAATGGTTCCTGATACCCGCCTCCCAGCGGCGGGAATGGGTACTAACCACCTGGCTGACCACTCCACTGCGTTTGTGTCGGAAGTTTTTAAAATTCTGTCGGACTTCAGAAAATACAGCTATATATATATCTGCCAGGTAAGTATGAACAAACTTTATTGTATCATAACAATATCATTTTTGAATAAACACTAATAAAGAAATTTAGTAGCATATGAATTTTTCATATTAAACTTATAAGTGTCTAACCCTTCTTTGCCTCAGAGGTTAGATAAAAAAAAACAGACTTACAAGCTGTTATTTCTCTTATGGCTTAAAATTACTATATTCACCTGTGTTGAAGATGCTATGACTCTGAAGACTTCCCAAAATTTTAACTTGTAAGTTTTGAAAGAAATAAAAAATAAAATTACACCTCCTTTATGAGTATTGTAATTTTGTCATTTCTTTTATTTTTAAACAGTACCGACGATATTTAGGCAGTCAGCCTGTTTGGTTTTTTCCACCAAATTTATAAATGGAAGCCAATAAACCCAACCCCAAAGCAGTTTTGGTACTTAAAAAGGGTGATAATGGCAGTGTGCTGGTGAAAGAAAGTGGTGGTGGTGGAGAGTCTTGAGTCTCTCATGAGCCAAGGGTTTTGGGCCTGAAGAGTGAATCCAATTTTAATTACTTCCCACCATTATACTGTTCACGAAATGACAAATTTTTTAATCTATTTGTATTTTTCATAACTAACTAACGTTCATTTTTAACTATAGGATAATCTTCTTATGCCAAACTGGAAAACGGTAAAAAACAAAGATTTTAAAGCAAGGAATCTGTGTCATCTGGCAACTTATGCGTATATGAGGTGGACATCGGTCACTGACCAGGTTTGGAACCTCGTGATGCACTAGTCTCTCTTCAACCGCCATGGAGAGTAGTGTGTTGCTTTTTTCTCCTTTCTCCAAGCTGGTGCTATGATCGGCGCCTGCAAGAACAACCAGTTCTGGAACTACTAGGCTTTGTTTATTAATAATTATTGTGTACATATACAGAATATAGTGGTCCCCCTGTATTCACGGGGGATGCGTACCAGACCCTCTGTGAATAGTTGGAACCCCTATAAAAATGCTTTAAATCTCCAATTTTGTTAAATAAAACTCAAGAAAAACCCACTACAAATTTTTATACCTGGATTTTTTAATAGTTTTATCACAAAAAGTGCATTTTATGATGAAATTGATAAAAAAACCAGGAATTTCTGAATATTTCTCACAGAAAAATACCGCGAATAGGCAAATTTTCCATGAATAATGCAGGGAAACGTTCCAGAGAGAAACCGCAAATGTGAGTCCACGAATCTGGAGAATGCAAATTCGGGGGGTCCACTTTACATTTAAATATGCATGATGCATGGTAAAATGTGTGATTCAATGAGTAACAAATAATATGCGCGCTGCATGAGTAATGTGACATAACAGTAACAATAGGCTTGTCACGTGAGTAAAAAAAAAGAAAAAACTCCCCTTGGCCGGATTTTGTCTGTTGGTTCCAGGTCCGTTGAATTGAGGCTTTACTGTAATAAGATTTAAGATTAAATAATGATATGTATTTAATACAGGTATTCTCCTACTTATGATGGGGTTAGGGTTCCGAAAAACCGATCGTATGTTGAAAAAATCGTATCTCGAATATAGCCTAGCCTACACTAGGGTAATCAGTACCATCTTTACTTATAGGGTAGCGTACCCTTCACTATACAGTATAGTACGATCCCCAATTATGCAAGAATTTGGTCAATTCACGGCCTCGCAGAATTGGAAATTCGCAGATTTTGAAACATACCCTATGGGAATAATTCCATTAGGGCCAAGGCAAAAGGCAACTTACCCAGTCAAATTTTTTTATAGTACCCATTTTCAATACTTTCTATGTACTGTACTGTAAATTTTTCTAATATGAAATTGTTTATGGATAAATAAAACATTAAAAAGGTTTTAATAACTTGAAAAAGTTTAAAATTACACACAGGATGGTGAAAACTCCCACATGTAAACAATGCCACCATTGGGTGCAAGTGTACTGTAGGATACAGTCATGGAATTTCCTCTTCCTACCTTCTGCCAAAAAAAACCTTCAAACTCCTCTATCTAATCTTCCGTGAAGAGTTCTTCAGCTGAAGGAAGGCTTTGTGAACTGTTTCGGTTACTGGCGGATCATGCATGTCTTCACTCCTGTTAGGCCTAACAAACTTGGTTACGAGTGCCTGTCTCATTTTCTTTGTCTGGCACATTCACTATGTAGTAATCGTTTTCATATAAATTTATTCTACAATAAAAAGAGAACTGATGAAAATTCAAAATTTGATATGAAATTCAAAATTTGATATGAAATTACAATTTCTTAAAAAGAAATGATACAAATTCAAAATTCAACATGAAATGACAGTTTCTTGAAAAGATAAGATTGAACGACTCTCTCTCTCTCTCTCTCTCTCTCTCTCTCCTCGTTCTCTCCTCTCCGTCTCTTCCTCATCCTCTCTCTCCTCTCGTCTCTCTCATCTCCTCTCTCTCTCTCTCTCTAAAATTCAAAATTGATATGAAATTACAATTTCTTTAAAAGAAATGATAAAAATTAAAAATTCAACATGAAATGACAGTTTCTTGAAAAGTGTAGATTGAACGATTCTCTCTCTCTCTCTCAAACACATCTGCTTCTCTGTTAGTCACTTTTACTAGTCATTTTCATCAAAACCTATTTCAACAATAGAAAAAAGTAAATTATCAAATGCCAAAAGTTAGTGAAAACAAGTTAACCTAGAAAAAATTCTTACTTCATGTTCAGCAATGACGGATTTCTTGTTGTCGACTGCTGCCAAAATGGAATTTGCTTCTTTCTTCTTCTTTAACTTAAGGGCAAACTTTTTAGTTTCAAGAAAATAGGTCTTCCTCTTTGACTTCTAGGCAGATGCATACATGATGCGGATGATCAGAATACACTTCGCAGATCTGAATAATATGTATGGCGATGATGATGATACCGATCATTCATACACACTGCAATACGACGTCACAAATGCTTGAAGCGGAACCTTCCGTCTTAGCTAATGGTTGAGCAGGAAATCTTTCTCTCGCATTCCCTCTTGGAGGAATCATAGTTTTTTCCTCAAAGCATTCCCCCCCACTCCTCTCAGATACCAGCAAACCCTCCCCACATCTAAAATACTTGAAAATACAATAGATTTGATACGTGACTTGCAGACTTTGAATGGCTTCGCAGATTAAAAGGGGAATCGCACAATTCGAACATGCATAATTTCAGCTAATTCTCTAGGTTCAATGCATATTGGCTCATGATATTTTAGTACTAAGAGAAATTGAATAACATTAACAAGTTAGCCTAGCGTATACGATGATAGATACCATGGTAAATTGGAATTTGATTCAGACCGATCTCGGTATAATTGAGCGATACCTTCTGGCTGCTGACGCCTACAGATAATTATGGAATAAAAACATGATGAATATACATCTCTTTGTAAATCTTTTACAAATGATATTAAACTCTAAAGAGTATTGTATGTATTTTCATATTGTGTATTGTATCATAAAATACTAACAAAGCGGTCAATGTTTTGGTTTGAAAATCAGCTGATGGCAAATACGAGTATATTTCGTCATATTTAACTCAATTCGGAGTGAATTGTTTTGCTTCTAGTTAGCATAAAAGAATATCTAGATACTTTACTTATATGAGTCAAGGTCATCTTTACATTATAAGACATCTTAATTTGAAGTCTAAATATGAATTTTATACGTCCTGTTGGGAACTAAATTATTTTTTTCATTAACAGATTGCTTTGTGGGTGTGTTTATTGTGTAAGGAAAATTACGTGATTCTGTTCGCTATTTTCACTTTATATCTTTGTAGTATGAGCTTTACTGATACGTTATTTATCTTTTATCTGCATGAAAATAGTAGTAAACTGTATTCTTTCAAGCCCTGAAATTTTGATTAAAATGATTCTCTCTCAACTTTATCTACGGTTGTGTTTGATTGGATAAGTTTACGGGAGTTTTATCTTTGTTACTGATGCACAGTAACGGACATTAGCAGCTCGAAAAGTGTTCTCAGCTTCAGCTACAACTTTTGTTTATATTTAGCAGTATGTTTCCTTGCTGATCTTTGATTTATAGCGAACAAATTTATTACCTAAAAATATATCAGTCTTATTATACATAACGTTATTTATAACAACTGTAGTAATTGTTTACTATTGTACGATGGTTGAAATACAAACCAAATGGATGTTGTTACCCAATTCAGTTGTACTTAGCAAAACGTTGTTTCTCGTTCTGTTGTTCATGGCTGTACACATTTATCAAACGAGTAAAACGTTAAAACAAAACTTTCATAATTCTCTTTTGCTGTTTTTTTTTTTTAACTTATTCAACTAGAAGATGGGATAAAGTTAGGCTATTGTAATTTTGTCTGTCTCTCTTGCTGCCTGGTTGTACGCTGCCGGGCTGCACCTGTTACGAGCAAAATTTAAAAATATTTCCAAAATATTGTTGTATCGGTATTACTAATTGCTAACCCCATCGTAAAATGGGATTATCGTAAGGTGAATTATTGTAATTCGAACACTACCTTTACTACAGAAGACTCCGTATATTTGCTTGGGATGGGTACCACACTCCCCGCAAATAGCTAAAACCCCTCAAATAATGCTTTGAACTGCCTATTTTGATAATAAAGAAATAAAAAATAAAAATGCTTAATGTATTTAACTGAGTACGTATTATTAGTTTTATCACAGAAAGTGCATTTAGTCACAAAAATATGAAAATACAGTAGTGGCAGTCCCTGGCTTACAACGTTCCAAGGTTACAACGCTTTTCAATTATATTCATCAGAAATTATTTCCAGGTTTAAGGCGCATGTTCCAGGGTTACAGTGCTTACTACGCCAATCTGGCAGTAGAAATAGGATTCCAAAAATGCAAAATAATCACTATTTGAAGATTTTTGGGATAAAAATGCAATAAAAATGCACTTTACATATTTTTTATTACACCCAAAGCATTAAAAGTAAGATTTTCTTGGGATTTTTAACGATTTTCCAGCTTATGACGTGTCTCAAAAATGGAACCCCTGTCGTAAACTGGGGACTGCCTGTAATTTGTTAATATTTCTCGGTGAAAAACACCAAGAATAGGCAAATTTTCTGTGAATAATGTGTGTATAGGTTCCATAGGAAAATCCGTGAATAGGCGAGTCTGCGAATCGTGTGTACGCGACTATGGGTGGGCAACTGTACGTATATAATAGGACTGGGTACTACCTGTAATAATAATACATAATAAATAATGAGATTAAGTCATACGGGTACTCACCGGTGATGAATGTTGATTTTTAGATGATGTGGATGAATTAGCTGTGCAGTCAGATGAATGATGATGAAGATATGACTGCACAGCAAAGTAGAGAAGTTACATCTCCTATTAGGATGTCTCTTCCCCCTCTTCAGGAAGCACCGCTCAGGGTTGATTGAAAAGCCAGAGGAAGTGGAACAGCTTAAGAAGCAGAAGGATTTCTAAGCAGGAAGACGTCTGGAAAAGTCCACTAGTAGATCCAGGAGGCCAGATAACCACTCTTGTTGCAACCAAAATGGGACCGATATGAGTCATTAGTGTTTACTGACACCCTCAACCACCAGATGCCTCAGCAGGCAGTGGGGGAAATGCATTTGGAGTCCAGACCATCCCAAGACTTGAGTATGGCATCTACTGTCCAAGCTGTTTGGCCCAGCTTTGGCAGATAGAATAGTGGAAATTTTGCATTTATTGATGTGGAAAGATCCAGCGAGGATGTCTCCCACTGCAATTGAGCCTTGCAAAAGTCTGTAAGAAGGGACCAATCCAGCGGAAGGTCTATGCAAACCCTTTGAATGAACTAAGGCACAATTAAGCTGAGTGCCTTTCTGCTGAATTAAAGATACCAGTGTCAGTAAGCAGAAACTGCAGAAGCAGTGAAGTACCCAGGAGTCAAATTCACAAGAGCAGTTAAATATGCAGATGCAGGCAGGTACACAACGACTTTGAATAAAGAGAGGGCAAGAGTACATCAAAAACAAAAACCTTAACACTAAACTTTACGAAACAAAAACATTAACACTAAACTTTACGAAACACATTAACAAGTGGCAGAAAACATTAACACTTAACTTTACAAAAAACGTAAAATTAAATTTTTTTTTTTTTTATACAAAATTTCAATTTTTTCACTATCAACTTTCTGTTTTTTTTTGTATCACTTGGATCTTAGTGTTTGCTTACTACTACTAAAGGCCTCTTTAAAAAATAACTATCCAAGGAAGATTGCTTCTGCCTACTTTTCACAATGTTCCTGAAACGACTCTGGCAAACGTCATCAAACTGTGCAAGCATACGAGCTGTGTAAGCCTTTTCGGGGTGTCTCTTTTCTACAGATGATTGCACTTTATGAAAATCAGTTAGAGAATCCTTAATGTCTGCCGTTGTCATAGGATCCTCCTCCTCCTCCTTGCTGCTGCTAGAGAACTCTTCTTGAATGACGTTATGTTGCATGGCCTCCAACTCCTTCAGGCCATCTGTCGTAAGCTCCTCTTGGTGTGGAAGATAAAGAACCTTGATGAAAGAATACTCCTCTAGGATATCTTCCTCGAGGCCAGGAGGGTGAGCAGGGCCATTGTCCAACAACAGTAGACATTTCAGAGGGAGGCACTTCTCTTCAAAGAATTTCTTCACTTTTAGCCCGAAACACAGATTTACCCACTCGGTGAACAAAAGTCGCGTTACCCAGGCTTTCGCATTAGCCCTCCACATCACTGGAAGCTTCTCCTTTAGCACTTTGTGAGCCTTGAAGGCTCAAGGAGTCTCCGAATGATACACAAGTAGAGGCTTCACCTTACAATCCCCACTGGCGTTGGAACATAGTGCGAGCGTAAGCCTGTCGTCTTTCATAGGCTTATGCCTGGATAGCGTCTTCTCTTCCTCCACGATGTACGTCTGACGAGGCATTTTTTCCAAAAAAGGCCAGTCTCATCACAGTTGAAGACTTGCTGAGAACTGTAGCCTTCCTTGATCTTCATCTCGTCAAATGTCTTAAAATGCTTCAGCCACTTTCGTGTCCGAGCTGGCAGCCTCCCCATGCTGCACCACTGAATGGATGCCAGTCTGTTTACGGAATTTATCAAACCACCCACGAGAAGCCTTGATGTCTGGGGTTGGCGTCGATGTCCCTTCTCCTCCGTCGTCTTCAGCCTGGGCAATCAGATCACCGATCTTGTGGCAGATTGCCGTCTCGTTTGTCGTATCGCCAGCAATTTCTTTGTCTTTTATCCATACAAGAAGCAGCCTCTCCATCTCATCATGCACATGGCTCCTCTTGTTGGACGAAATAGTGACGCCCTTGGAAGGTGTAGCTGCTTTGATGGCTTCCTTCTGCTTAAGGATGGTGCTTATCGTCGACGGATTTCGGCCATATTCTTTAGGGATCACACTCAACCGCATGCCAGCTTCATACTTTTTAATGATCTCCATCTTTGTCTCCATAGAAAGTATCCTCTTCTTTCCATGAACTTCAGCAACATTCTTGGGACCCATGGATATAATTAAGTTCACACAACAAAATAAAGTAGAAAGCAAAATCACTATCACGAATTTACGTTAACAAACGAAATACGTATATGTGAACGAACGAATTCCACGTTCGTACGATAACGCTGGTGCGACGAAGTGGCCGGAGGATGCCTTTACATAGAGGCATGGTGGGATAGATGCTGACCAATAGGAGAGCAGGATCTTACTGCAGTGACTAGCATCAGGAACCAATGGGAGAGTGGGAGGATGGTGGCGAGTCTACAGAGTTAGAGGCGTGCGAGTTTTAAAATAGTTCTTGGTGGTCTGGGCGAATCTCAGGACTTTACAGTACACCCTTTTGTAACCTGAATTATTTTCGTATGCAGAGCAAAAAAATATTCGGCTGTGCTTTCATAACTTGGATTTTTTGTAAGCAGTGACTTTCGTATGTCAAGGTTCCACTGTATCTTCAAAAGCTCAGAAAGTGAGATTTAGTTTTTAATCCATGATTTTTAATGAAACAGTACAGACACTACCCTACGTACACACGAATTACTTTCCGTGTGGCCATTCGTATCTTGAATTGTTTCTAGTTCCTCGCTGGACGAGTGGTTTTTGCGCTCGGCTGCCAATCGGGTGGTCCGAAGCGCTGGACGAGTGGTTTTTCCGCTTGGCTGCCAATCGGGTGGTCCTAAGTTCAAATCCAGGCTTGGCCAACGCGGAATTAGAGAAATTTATTTCTGGTGATAGAAATTCATTTCACGATATAGTATGGTTCGGATCCCACAATAAGCTGTAGGTCCCATTGCTAGGTGACCAATTGGTTCCTAGCCACGTAAAAATATCTAATCTTTCGGGTCAGCCCTAGGAGAGCTGTTAATCAGCTCAGTGGTCTGGTAAAACTAAGATATACTTTTTTTTTTTTCTAAGTTGGTTTTCACCATTTAATTACAGTATAATGTATAACTGAATCACAAAAATATGGAACTTGATGAATATATAAATAAAGACAGTATTATGTAAAATCAATATAGTATTGTTCCAATAAAAAGAGGAAATTATAGTTAGTTGGCAATATTACTAGTTTTTTTATATTACAGCTATATAAAGTACTAGTTTAGTTAGACCATAAGATTACATTTGTAGGCTCAGAGATCTATCCTGGATGATTTGGTTTTAATGATGGGAAAATAAGAGGAAGGTAAGATTAAAGGATTTTAACAGCTAAGTGGGAAGAGACCAAAGATGAAAGGTAAAACTCACAAAGTAATTGCTGTGGGGCTGAATTACATTGTACATTGCAAGGTAGGCTGTGAGTTGCACCCCAGTAGTATATATATCAGTAATACATACATAGAAAAACAATGCACAGTATAATTGTAGCTACAGTTACAGATTTAAAAAAATTACCATATCAAGCTCTGTAAGCACCGTAAATTATAGTAAAATGTAGGTGAAAGCTGTAAAAGTATTAAAGATAATGGCAAAAAAGATTATATAACTAGTTTTATGTAGGCTAACTTTTTCAAGTGTACCTACTACCTTATGTCTAAAAAATAAAAATGACAAATTGAAGTTCGAAGAGGGAGGAATGGATACTTGGGAACTAAGAATTTGGAGCAATTATGGGTTAAATTTCATGATTATATAAAAAAAGGCGTTATTTTTCTGTGAATCACGCAACATCATAGCTGTTTTCAATGTTTAAAAAGATAGTGCAATAAATGTATATGGACTTATAAGTACATAAGGTTAACCCTTAAACGCCGAAGCGGTAAAAAAAATTGTCTCCCGTGCTGGAGGTGTTTCAGATTGAGCGCAGGAACGGAAAAAATGGGGGGAAAAAAATTTTTTTTTCAAAAAATCACGGCGTGCTTAGTTTTCAAGATTAAGAGTTCCTTTTTGGCTCCTTTTTTTGTCATTGGCTGAAGTTTAGTATGCAACCATCAGAAATGAAAAAAATTATCATTATCATATATAAATAATGCGATATATGATAGCGCAAAAACGAAATTTCATATATACGTAATTGTATTCAAATCGCGCTGTGCGCAAAACGGTTAAAGGTAACAAGTTACTTTTTTTTTGTAATTTACACTAAATTGCGATCATTTTGGTATATAACACATTGTAAAACGATAAAAGCAACACAGAGAAAATATTATCACAAAATAATGCATGAATTCGTAACGCGCGGACGTAAACAAATATTTTTTTCAAAAATTCACCATAAATCTAAATATTGTCCTAGAGACTTCCAACTTCTTTCAAAATGAAGACAAATGATTAAATATTACTATAATGTAAGAGTATTAGCTTACAATTGCAGTTTTCGACCATATCTAACGAGTTAAAGTTGACCGAATGTCAAATTTTTTTATATATATATTTTTTATATGCAATTATTTCAGAAATAAGAAAAGCTACAACCTTCAAAGATTTTTCTTTTATTCTACATGAAATTGCGCACATTTTCATATATAAAACTCTATGAAATGCCTAATATGAAACGGAGCAAATATTCCGAGAATGGGACGTACGAATTTCGGAGATTTGTGGCGGAGAATCTGCGCGCGGAGGGAAGGAAAGATTTTTTTTTAAATTCACCATAAATCTAAATATTGTGCTAGAGACTTCGAATTTGTTTCAAGATGAAGATAAATGACTGAATATTACTAGACTGTAAGAGTTTTAGCTTACAATTGCGTTTTTGGACCATTTCGGTAGAGTCAAAGTTGACTGAAAGTGGTTTTTTTTTCTATTTATCGTGATTTATATGCAAATATTTCAAAAATGAGAAAAGCTACAACCTTCAATTATTTTTCGTTGTATTCTACATGAAATTGCGCACATTTTCATATATAAAACTTTATGTAACGGCTAATTTAAAATGGTGCAAACATTACCACAATCGCACGTATGATTTTTTCGGAAGAGTTACCGCGCGGACGTAAAGAAAATGTCATTTTTTTCATAAATTCACCATAAATCGAAATATTGTGCTAAAGACTTCCAATTTGTTGCAAAATGAAGGTAAATGCTTGAATTTTACTAGAATATAAGCGTTTTAGCTTACAATTGCGTTTTTCGACCATTTCGGTAGAGTCAAAGTTGACCGAAGGTTGAAATTTTGGCAATTATCGTTATTTATATGAAAATATCTCAAAACTGATAAAAGCTACAACCATGGGTTGTTTTTAATTGTATTGTGCATGAAATTGCGCACATTTCCGTATATAAAACTTTATATAACTGCTAATTTTAAAATGGTGCAAACATTACCACAATCGCATGTGATTTTTTCGGAAGAGTTACCGCGCGGACGTAAGGAAAAAGTATTTTCATAAATTCACCATAAATCAAAATATTGTGCTAGAGACTTCCAATTAGTTGCAAAATTAAGGTAAATGATTGAATATTACTAAAATATAAGAGTTTTAGCTTACAATTGCATTTTTCTACTATTTCGGTAGAGTCAAAGTTGACCGAAGGTTGAAATTTTGGCAATTATCATTATTTATATGAAAATATCTCAAAACTGATAAAAGCTACAATCATGAGTATTTTATTGTTGTATTCTACATAAAAAATGCGCACATTTTCATATATAATACTTCATGTAACGGCTAATTTACAATGGTACAAAAATTATGTCAAAGTGACGAAATAATTTCTGAGATGTGTCACAGATACTTTTTAGTGCGGCAAGAAAGAAATTCGCGCTTACGCGCCTGCGTAACGATTGTAAACAAAACAACACCTTGATCCGTGAACTCCCAGCATCCCCCAAGGCGCGTGATTCAAGAGTTTTCGGCTGGTAGGCCTAAAAGTATTTTTCCGCGAATTTTTAATAAAACTTTTGTATGTCGACGTAAAATACGTCCAGTCGGCACACGAGAGACAAAAAATGTCGACGTAAAATACGTCCAGTCGGTAGTAAAGGGTTAAGGGGGCCGGGCGGCTAATGCCATTTTTTAAGGACAGGACTTTGTTGATATTCATACCACTTAATAAGGTTACTTGGGACATCTCCAAACCGCATATGATTTTCGCCTCTGACCTTCGGTTTTGTGACGCCAGGGCGATTTATCCCGAAAATAACTATTCTTCAAATTATCTCGTCCCTTGATATTTAATATTAAGACCTAGGATTACTACCGTATATAGACCTTATGTAGACCTCCAATCGAATGAGGAGTTTTTTTTCTAAGTCATTTTTTTTGCTAGATATGAATTTTTCAATATGGTAAAAAAATAAACCCTATAAATCAAGAAAAAAAAATTTATAAAAAAAAGACGAAACAAAAATTGGAAAAGAGGGCTTGATTTATTGTTCTATAATGTCTTTCTGAGTTATATACCAAATTCCAATGTTATAGCTTTAAAACTAAGTGAGAAGATAGATTTTGAAGGTCAATAAGTATAGTTTTGAGATACGGGTGTTCAAAGTTTTCCTTCATATTATTATAAAGACAATGTTAATAAATAATGATTATTATGAATGTATATTTCTTTTTTGTGTATTAATAAACCAAAGCTATTTTATTTATTATAATTTAATCATAAATGATGATCCCTTTGTTCATATATCGTAGCCTGGGGCACTGCGTGAGGCAAGATGGGGCACTCCTTCCTACGCAACTCTCTCTCTCTCTCTCTCCTTCACTAACTCGGCTTATTACAGCGAATTTTCTTCTTCTGTATGTTAGCGAGATGTTTTCCTTGTATTTTCCTCTTTGGCATGATGAAATTCTTGCCGAAACAAAGATATACAGATGTAAAAGCAAGAGAATGTCAGAGGTGAAACTCGAAGGTGTACTGTATTTTTACAAAGACAAGTTAATAAACCATGATTATTATGAATTTCATATTCCATTTTGGGCATTAAAAAACCAAAACTACGTTATTTATCATAAATCAAGATCTCTTTGCTCAAAGATCGTAGCCTTGGGCACAGCACGACGTGTACGTCAGGCAAGACGGGGGCGTTGCTACGCAACCCTCCTCTCTCTCTTCACTAACTACGCGTATATTATGATATTCTGTAATAATACTTGAGCGACTTTTCTTCGTCTGTATATTAGCAAGATGTTTTCCTTGTCTTTTCCTCATTGGCATGATGAAATTCTTGCCGAAACATAGATAAGCATAAGTAAAACCAAGCGTATGTCAGAGGTGAAACTCGAACGTGTAGACTACTTGAGGTTTGTGCTCGCACTGAATCATGGTTGAACTTGGTAGCTGACTGAAGTCACCCTTCTCGACTCGGGGAATGTCTACAGATGCCATTTCTCCCAATTTCTTTGACAATAATTATCAAAATTTACGATAACAGAAGAAATATTGCATTTTCTTGTACGGATCAATGTTTTAGGCTTTTGAGTTACGTTAACTAATTACCCTGTAACTACGAAAGTAAGAGGAATTTTGACAAAATATTTCGTATATGTATTCTCAGTTGCCATATGAAGCTCCATGAATTTTTTCATGACTGCATTTTTCGCCCTATACCCCCATATATAAGGGTTCCGGCCGGCCCCCTTAAATCCAGTGTTGCACATATTTCCAGGATTGTCAGTGCTCTTACATTTTGTTTCAGATGTTACTAGGGTTGCTATTGATGCTGTCTTTATGTTCTTGCAGATTTTGCTAGGGTTATCGATTGTTGTATGTCAATTTTATTTCAGGTGTTGCCAGGGTTGTCAATGCTCTTATATTTTATTTCAGATGTTGCCAGGGTTGTCAATGCTCCTATATTCCATGTCAATGCTGATGATCCTGAAGCTGTAATGCATGTTTGCAATGTAGCAGCTGACTGGCGCAACACTTTCCACAAGGTATTTGTTTATTGCATTTTATGTGTGTTCCCATTTTTCCTAGGCTGTTGCTTAGATTTCTTGGTATATTTTATGATGCATAGTAGTTTTGAAGAAATTCTTGACTGTTAAATAGCTAAATTGTAATATTTTCACCCTACTGTTTACTGTGAATTGTATTGATTTAACTTTTCAGGATGTTGTCATTGATTTGGTCTGCTACAGACGTAATGGTCACAATGAAATTGATGAACCTATGTTCACCCAGCCACTTATGTACACACGAATAAGGAAACTCAAGCCTGTTGTTGAATTGTTTGCAGAGAAACTAATGAATGAAGGTGTTGTCACCAAACAAGAAGTAAAGGTAAACATCTCTTTCTGTATTTCCCTTTACCTCCTCTTACTTCTTCTCAAGGAAGACATATTCTTTGGAATCTTGAATTTCAAGTTAATTGCCCCTATGGGCTTATTCCATATGAAGTGCTTTCATTTTCTGAATAATATAATAATAATAATACTAGTAATGATAATTTTATATTGTAGATTTTTATTTGTAATAGATTGTATGGCCATTTTGTTTTCATTTCCCTTAGCTTCTCTTGACTTCTGTTTTTCATACAGTGTAAGAATTATTTGACTTTGTTTATAATAGACATAATTTTTCTTTTACAGTATTGATGAAAAGCATTACCTTTGTTTTGCAGGAAGTGACGGATAAGTATGAAAAAATCTTAGAAGATGCCTTCCAAGCTGCTCAAACAGAAACACAGGTATTGTGATACATACTTATGATCTGATATTTTCTTGTGTATGTACAGGTTACATTGTTGATTTAATAATTTTCACATAATATTAATATAAAAAAAAGCAAAATATCAATAAAATGTTATTTTTATGAAAGTAACTTACCAAGTAATTACATACCGTATATTTCCACATATAAGATGACCTTTAGATAAGACGAGGTAAAAAATTATGGCAAATTTTCATGAATTTATCTCATCTATAGTATAAGATGACTGCTAAATTACAAAACCATCTGTGCATAGGTTAGCTTTTGGTTACCATATATATTCACATATCATGCTTTGAAGACCTAATTTTGAAGTTAATTTTAAGTGGCATGCATCATACAACTGTTTTGCTAGCATTTCAACCATCATACAGTAGTAAATATTTATTGCATTTGTTACAAATGACGTTAAGTAGAGTAGAACTGATGTGTTTTTACATTGCAGTACTGGATTCCCTTATTCGCTATGGAGAAAAGATTGGCAAAGAAATATACTGCTAAATTTAAGCTGCAAGTTGTAGCTGAAGCTGTGAAATCAATGTTCAAGCCTCTAATGACTATAAATTAATGTGTATTAGCAACATGGATGAAACTTTACCGTAAATAGCAGTGGAGAGAAAAAGTATTTAATAAAACATCTGGGCATGAAAGAACACATTTTACTGTTGTTTTCACGCCAATAAAAGATGAATACATAAAGCTCATATTATGATGAAATAGGGGAAAAACAGTGAATTGAACCTGATATATCTTTTACACAAAAAACATGCTCCCAACACCATATATTAACCAGTGGCGGCTCATCAGTAGGTACTGTGGAGCTGCAGCACCCCCTATAGATTTCATATATATGCACAAAATTATAAATATAGACATGAATATGAGAAATTATGGATTATAGATCAATAATCCTTAGAAAATTATTACCATTCTTTTGTTTTTGTAAATAAAAAAACAAGTGAATTGAAACAATATGTGGAACTGCGGTGCTCAGCAGTTCTAATTTTGCTAGCACAGTAATAATGTGGTAGCCAGCCTGCGCAAAGGGGAGGGGAGGTTGGAGGTAGAAGGTGCGTATGAGTAAAATTCAAAATAGTAGCTTTTGGAAGGGGTTCTGCTGCCTTCCTCGGCAGAGAGAAGGAAAGGGGAGAGAGAGTGTGTGTGTGTGTGTGTGTGTGTGTGTGTGTGTGTGTGTGTGTGTGTGTTTATGCAGTTAATATCAAGGAATTAAAAATGAATTATCTAATAAACATCACCCCTATGAATGATAGCCATGAGTCACCACTGCTATTAAAAAAATACCTACATATAACTAAATTAGTTCACAACAAGACTTATGTAAGTTATATTTAGACTTAAAAACATGTAAGTTATATTTAGACTTAAAAACACTTCATATAACAAAAAATAAACTTGTCCCATAAAAATAGTTTCTAGATATTTACTTAGGGTAACTAGGAACAAGAAAATTGCTCTGAACTGAGTTAAATAAACTTACCTGTGCCCTCAGCTGATTTTTCCAAACCAAAACATTGATCGCTTTGTTTATATTTTACTGGATACAGTAAAGTAAAGTATAACTTTTTTAAAGATCCATGGAAAAGATGCATATTCGTAATGTTTGCATTTTATATTACGATACTAATAACTTATAGTCAGTAAAAGCTTGAACATTGATTTCCCAGGTTTAGGTACAACCTGCAGCTTAAATTTAGCAGTACTACAGGCAGTCCCTGGTATCGGTGGACTCGGTTATCGGCAATCCGGTTTTATGATGCTTGTCCAGCGCCCTAAAATCAGCGAATTATGGCGCCATAATGGGATGAGTTCCTGTTATTGGCGCCATAAGGTATCATATGGCTCCATAAGGGTGCTTATGGCGCCGATAACTGGTTATCGATGGCACGTAAATCACCGAGTTTTGGTTAATGGCGGTTTTCGCTTATTGGCACACCCCCAGGAACGGAACCCCCACCGATAACCAGGGACTGCCTGTATATTTCTTTGCTGATCTTTTCTCCATAGCAAATAAGGGTATGCAGTACTGCAATGTAAAAACATGTCGGTTTACTTTTTTAACCTATTTAGCTAGAAGATGGGATAAAGAGATGGAGGCAAATAGGTTAGTCTAATGAACGATAATTATCATACATAATTATTGTTCATATACTGAATTGTTCTAAACAGTTGTATGTAATCCAAAAGTGTGCTATTTCACCAGGATGTTAATGAATTTTTAATGAAAAATGGACATTACATTATCCTAAATGTTATTGCTCATGATCACTTTACCATAAAAATTTCTGAAAGTTTACCAAAAGAGAAGTGTTTCTGTGAACTCAACCATAACTCGATCTTTACATTTTCTCAGCTGGGTTTGCATACATGAGAGTTGATTTCATTAATTTGGAATTATTTCTCGAATATGCCAATAATATATCTTTATTATCAGTTTATGTCATAATGTGAATCTTTTCATGTACTGTCAGTGGTTATCGCACTGAGGCTGAGGCTAGCCTACCTAAAAACATGACTTAGATTCAAGGTTTGATTTTTAGAAGGGTAGTATATACGGACCCCCAATTATTAGGGGTGAATTTTAGGATTTAAAGGTCATCTTGTATGCGGAAATATATGGTAGTGGTAGTGCGCTATTGTTTTTTGGTGCAGGGAAGTGCCACGCCCACATCTGGGGAAGAATAGATACAACGTAGCTAATGAGCTTAGTTCTTTTCTGCCATTCAACGACTACGGTTGCTTAAGGTAGCTTTGTTAACTGTTAGGCAGGATAGTGCACTGTATGGTTTTGCTAAAAGGATTTGGTGATGAAGTATTCTGTTAAATGGTAGCCTCTGCGCTATATTTGTTTCTTTCTTAACTTATTTAAGCTTACAGATATTTAGCTTTTGACTTGTATTGTTTGATGCTAGTGCTTCTAGTAGCTGGTATCGCAGCAAAGGCCACAATACCCTATTGACTTCCTCTAAATATGACCATTCAAGTTTGTTATAATTGCCGTGGGCAAATATGTTCACCTGACTTGACGTGTATTGAGTGCAAAGACTGGGGTGACAGTAAGTGGCAAATTTGACATGCACATTTGGACAAGTTAGGAAAAGCTAGGCAAAGGAAGGCGGCCGTTAGAGTCAAAGCTAGAGCTTTTAGGTCTTTTTCTCTTAAACCTTTTCTTTCGACTTCTGTGGCAGCCTTTTCTCCTATTCCCAGTCCTCTTGTGCTTCTTTCCACTCCATTACCTGGCTCCCATCCCCCTGAGCCTAGTGCCACTTCAAGGTTGGAAGCCTGCATGGCTAAAAAGTTCAAAGCCTTAGTGGAAACAGTGACTCAAATAAGTGTTTCTGTGAAGTCCCTGTTGGACAGAGTTGGTGCTAGTTGAGGTCCCTGCTAGACTCCTAAGCATGTGGGAGGAACCAAACTGTAATTCCAAGGGAGGTCGATGGGGTTTGCCCACAAGTAGTTGCTCCTTCAGTAGGACCTGTTGCTACATCCCAGGTTCCTCAGGATAACTGCTTGAAGGGTGAGTTTTGCACTGCCTTTCATCCAGTGGTACTCACTCCAACACATATCGTGGATGCAGTTGGCACTTCCAAGATGCATCTAGGCCTTTTGGAGAGGCATTCAACAGTTGAAGATACTATTGTGATCCCTCTTAACCCTGACAGCTCGGGTATCGTATATATACAATCACACATAGGTTCGGGGCAGTGGACAGGTATGGTAGATGTATGGTCAAGATTTGGCGCCATACAGTTTAAACGTATTTTGCGGGAAAAATGTTCCTAGTTCTATATATTACTATTGACAACTCTTCAGATTGCCCTAGAAGAGTATGAGTGAAATAAGGAGCTCTCAGTCTTGCTTGAAGTAGTAAGGGGGAATGTTGCCACAAATTCCCATCCAAGGTTGCATTATAAATGTTTTACAATAAATATGCTAGCATTTTTTTCTGAGTTTTATTCCTTATCTTTTGTGATATTGTTTGAGCTGTTATTTCAATTTGACAAGATAAAATTTTTAAAAAAATATTAGAATGCTTATAACTTTGTAAAATTAGCATATGTTTTATG
Organism: Macrobrachium nipponense; assembly: GCF_015104395.2. Lineage (NCBI taxonomy): Eukaryota > Metazoa > Arthropoda > Malacostraca > Decapoda > Palaemonidae > Macrobrachium > Macrobrachium nipponense. Next base: position 138,333,889 of record NC_087200.1, on the reverse strand, counting down.
ACTGCCATAGGGAAAGGAGGCGCACAAGGTGTGGGAAATATTCACTTCCCGTAGGAGTTACATACTTTTTATTATAATTTTTTTTCTTATACCATGTGAATATACATATCTTCCTCTTTCCATTGATAAGTTTTTTTTTCTTTTCAATTGGCCATCCTTAAATTTAGCCCGGTCATGGGTTTATGCATTATCGTACATTAGCTGGGACTGTGAGGGTTAAGCAGTAAAGGGATCAAGAACCCTCATGTAGCTTCTGGGATGACGACGAATGCCCAATGGACACCTGAGCTTCCAACGGCTCGTAAGCCAGGTGGGTCCCATGTGTCCAGTGGAATCAAAGCTCCCAAAGACCAACAAGTATCAAAAGGTATCACTATCAGTTAGTTAAGTGGTTTCTGGCCCCACATTTAAGGTTAAGCAATTGGATGATGACGACGTTTTGGATGCTTATTCAGGTGAGGGAGAATACAAGTTGACAACAGTGCAGCTGGTACCCTAGGCTGCAAGCGAATTACCTGTAACTGCAGAGTCAGCCCCGCTACCTTGTCAGGATTCAGTGTGCACATCCCTCTCGCCAACATAGGATCCATCTTTTGTTCTCCAGTGCTTAGACAGCATTATGGAACTTTACTGAAACCTCCACCTGCTCCTGTAGTATTGTAAGATATTCAACTAGACATGGCTCTTTTTCTGTTTCTTCAGCTTCAGTTGAACCAGAACAACCCTCGTCAGCTTATGCCACTCTCATGAACTATTCTCCTCTGTTACCCTTTGTACTTTTTGCTAGTGACACCATCTTCTCCTGGTTCAGCTTTTATGTTACGTCAACCCTCAGGATCAGTGAAACTTCCAAAAATGGTTCTCTCGGTTTCTGCCAAGAAAGCATTGTCAGGTAGTATTCATTTTCTTGGTTGGCTGAGAAGAGAGAGTTAGGCAAAGCAGTTTTCTGTTCACCACCATCTTGTCTAAGTGTAGGTACCATTATTAGGCAGCTGGAGAGGTGCCTTCCTTGGGAGTGTCTGCCTCCTCCCAAGGACATATTTCATTGCTAATTGACCCCAGCTCATAGCTCTGCCTTTGACTCGGCTAAGGCATGATTCTTATCTACGGAGTTGGATCGTTTTGTGAAGGATGTTTTCAAAGTTTTGGAAATATTTAGTTTCATAGATTGGTCCGTGTGAGAACTTACCAAGAAAATAGAGGACTGTTCATCACTGCAAGACAAGTTTGCATCAGACTGGCTTGGGGTGCTTTCATGTACAGATAAGGCATTTCAAGACGGAGCACAAGAGTTGGCCGCACTTTTTTTTGACTCGTATTCTCTAAAAATGAGAGCTGTGGTGCTGGTTCACGTCGAAGGGAGTCACACGGTCTCAAAGATCTCTCTTTGCTTATTTGGATAAGAGCAGTCTGTTTCCACACACTATTATAGAGAGAGTAGCAACAGAGCTTGAAAAGAAAGCAACTCAATGATCTCCTTGCATTGTTAACCAAACGGCCTAAGGAGACTAATCGTGCTCCATCAGTTTATTTTGCGCAAGAACCTCATCGCCTCTTCAACTTCAGCCCTTTCGAGGTGGCATAGGAAGAGCCCAACCTTGACCAAGAATAAACCCACGTTCCATTACACCTACTGGCAAGAAATCTGCTACTTGACCATCATGTGCCAAGTGAGGATCCAGTCCTCTGTACACCTGTAGGTGTGAGACTCCTGCGCTTTTGGGAGAGATAGGAAAGAAGATCAGTAGAGCCATGGGTGAAAACAGTGCTCAGAGAAGGTTATTCCATCCCCTTCAGAGATAAACCCCTTTTAACGTCGTGTCCTATCAACTTGAAGGTGGATTCAGAAAACTCAGAAGTTTTCAGCTCTGTCAAAGGAAGTTTCAGAGCTTCTCAATAAACAAGCGATAGAAGTGGTAGAAGACACTGCATCGGAAGGATTCTACAACAGACACTTTGTTGTTCAAGATGTAGGCATATAAGTCAGTCGTGTCGGCTGTGCATCAGGGAGTTAGATGGTAACCATTGATATGAAAGACATGTACCTTCACATTCCAATTTACCAAGAGTCCAGAAAGTACCTGGGATTTTTGTTATAGAACTAGGTCTTTCAATTTTAGGCACTGTGCTTTAGCCTGAGCACAGCCCCCCAAAGTCTTCACATGAGTTCTTGCACCTCTATTGCAATGGCTTCACGTGATGAGCATCAAGGTATATACATTCAATCCCTGCTATTTGCGGACTCACAATTCACGGACTTGCCTATTTGCAGATTTTTCTATGGACCATATATACCTATTATTCGCAGAAAATTTTCCTATTCATGGTATCTTTCACTGAGAAATATTCACAAATTACTGTATTTTCATATTTTTGTGACCAAATGCACTTTTTGTGATAAAACTATTAAAAAACTCGGATATAAGCATTTTAGAGTTTTTTTTTGTGTTTTAACTATCAAAATATGCAGTTCTAAGCATTTTTAGAGGGGTTTTAAGTATGCACGTACACACTTGAAAGTGGTTGAGGTTTTAAGTCACCTACACTAGACAGTTGAATAGTTTTCATAAATTTTGAATTTTGAGGCTGCCATGTGAAAAACAATACTAGATTGTAATTATACTTGGTAACTAAGGCAGTCCCCGGTTATCCATATATAAAACTAAATTTTATTATAAAAAGATAGTTTTTTTTCCCTAAAAATGTATTGCAGGTGGTGAACGTATCAAATTGTAAAAATATTGTCATGTTTGCATTTTCTCATGTGGCCTTATTACATTAGCTATCATTTTCATGAGAGCATTTTTATTTGAAAATTTTCAGTGTAGAAGAAAGGAAAAAGTGAAAGAAGGGAAAAGAAGGAATGGAGTACTAGCCCAGAAATCAGATATGTACATGGGGAAAACAAACAGAATACATACAGTAAACTAATGTTAATTAAGATACAGGACAATGAAGTGAAGTGTGAAACAAAATTGTAAATATAACTGTTCCTGTCAGTATTTTGTCTTTTAAACCCATCATCTGTAATAAATGGCAGGAATTGTGAAATAATTATATGAAATTTTATTTAAAGAGATTAAATCTGCTGTTGGAAGAGTATCCTGTATTCTAATCGGTCATACAGGCAGTCCCTGGTTGGTTTGGGAGGGGTTAGTTTCTGTTACTGACAGCATGACAATAAGCGAAAATCGGCGTTACAAGCGCTGGTCCTCAGTTTTCGGCGCCAAAAATCCAGATTTAGTCGTCACTAGACAATCCCCATAAACCTGGATCTCCAATAACCGAGGCTGCCTATAACCAGGGACTGCTTGTATTCATCTGATCATGAATATTTGATGAATAACTCGCATGAACCAGTCCCCCCTGAGTATGGGGAATGTGGAGTAACACAGTCAAACATATCTAGGATTTATAAAACTGTTAACCAATGTCATGTATCAAGTGTTGGAAACAAATCTTTGAAAGAATTTTTGTCAGACTCTTCAGCATTTACACTTTATCAAGACTGATTTTTAGGAAGATGTAATATATTAAATCAGATCAAATGTATTTCATCGAGAACAAATCCTAAAAGAGATGGGAACGTTAGCTCAGTGGCCACTAAATAATAACAACATAAGTGTAGGAGAAGATTATCAGATCAGCAGGAGATCAGATAAGGAACGGGTGAGGTGAACTAATAGCAACAAGTATCTAGAGACCAGAACTTAGGACTAGGTATTTGTTCAAACCCCTCTTTGAGTTACCTTCACCATTTCACATAACAGTTTTGTTATCCTCATACAACCAGAAAGTAGAGAGTGAGACAGTGATGGTCATAAATTTAGGCAAAAGGGTGCATTTATTCATTTTCTTCCACATACACTATTATAGGCACTTTATGGCACCGATAACCAAAACTTACCCTTATGGCGCCATAAATAACATATTTTATGGCATTAGACAAGTGCCATAAAACTGGATCACCATTAACCGAGACCACTGATAACCGGGGACTGCCTGTATTGATATTATCTTTGTTTCAGGTGTTCAACAAGCATTGGATAGATTCTCCTTGGTCTGGTTTCTTTGAGGGTAAAGATCCTTTGAAGGCCACACCTACTGGTGTACATGAAGACACCCTTTTCCACATTGGAAGAAGATTTTCAAGTGTCCCTCCTAATGCCAGTGATTTTGTGGTTCATCGTGGCCTTTTGCGTATTTTGAACAGTAAGTAGCGATTTTATGTTGTATATTTGGGTGTTAGTTATGGCTGATTTGCTGCCTCTTTTGTTTCATGATCTCTTGCTAGAAATTTTTTTGTTGGATAAAAGCTTTTCATATTTCAAAATCATTAAATTACAGGTCGTATGGAGATGGTAAATGCTCGAACTGTTGACTGGGCTCTTGGAGAAGCTATGGCATTCGGTTCTTTGTTGAAAGAAGGCATCCATGTACGACTGTCTGGCCAGGATGTCGAGAGAGGAACATTCTCACACAGGCATCATATCCTTCATCATCAGAAGGTAACATTATTTAAAAGTTCCTTCAGTAGATGAATTGATAATTAAGCAGATTGGCTTAGTCAGACAGTCACTTGAGAATAGGTTGATGATGCTGAACTTTATCATTATAAAAGGCATTGTAAGGTCAAATAAAAATCTTGAGTATTCTTATATACAGTAATTACAATTCAAAATAAATATCACACTCCCTTGTGCACAGTATGAGTCTGGAAATTATCTCCCAGAGCAATAATTTTAAATGTTTTCAAGTTATATTAAAGTGATAGAGATTCAAAACACTTTCTGAGTTCTGGTGTATGGTGTGTCTGGTGGAGTGTGACATACACATTACAATAACAGGACTCTTGAAACCAGCTGTAAAATAAAAATGTAAACAAATGCTATTAAGTACATTGGAAAATTATTTCATGTTTTTGAGATAACTAGTATTTATGACAGTTTAATTGCACTGAGGATTTATGACAATTTGTTTACACCGTGGATACATGTTTGCTCCTCTTCAGAATTTTTATATTGCATAGTGCTTGTTTTCTTTAGTATGTACCAGTATAGCTCACATTCTCAGTCAGCAGTACAGTAGTTATAAATGTAAATGCAAACCCTGATATTTAAAAAATGCTTAATCTGTCTTGCATGACTGTGCATACTATATTGAATTGATAGAAGATTAGCATTGGGTACCAAGCCTATATGTGTGTTCAAAGAAGTATCTCAGATACTTTCAGCCACTCCAGCTAATCCTAATCACAATGATGCTAATCTCGCATAGGTGATGGACATTTACAAGGTTATTATGCTTACTACCTCTGCCAACAAAATATGGCAAAAATAATGTATTTACCCTTGTCTTTGTATCTTTGCATCTGACTAAAATCTTTGAAACTCATTAGGATAAACTTGGTGAACTGACTGGGAGACTTCCCTCAGATAAGTAATTATTGTTGTCACATAAGTGGCTTACTAAACAATTACAAAGCTGTAAGCTTTCTTACCTGGCAGTTGAAAATTCAAATTATCTGGCGGTGGCAGCGCTGCCATCATCAGTGTAGGTGATACAGGTCCCACCCACTTTCAGGAATACCCGGTACTGCTGAGCTAACTATTGTCAATTCGTTGTCTGCTGGTTACGGAGTAACATTGATGGTTTTTGCAGTCAACTTTTCATCACCATCTTGCAGTTTTTGTATCGTATTTGGTGAAGTACAATTTGGTGGTGGTTTTTTCTGGTTTAGGTGCTTCTTTAGCTTTCATTTAGCTAAATAAAGTTAAGCTTTAGAATGTTGGACTCTAGCTCATTTTCAGTTAGGTTTTGCAGCGATGGCTGTAAAACTATGATGGCTTAGCTCTGTTATGATCCGCACTCAAAGTGAGTAAAGTATAGGGGACAAATATGTAGCAAAGACGACTTGCATTGAGTGTCAGGACTTGGATGAGCAAGGGTGGGAGAACTTTGTCTCATTTAGAGAAGATGGAGAAAGATAGGAAGAGGAAAGCAGCTCTTAGAGCCTGGGAGTAAGACTAGTGTTGATATAACTTGTTTGCCATTAGAGGCAAAGAAGTCTTCTCTTCCCCTCTTTTATCCAGCATCTCTCCTATTGATAATCCTCCTACTTCATTGCCACTAACTCCAGTCCAGGTAGCCCATGCTTCCAATCCAAACACCATTGCCAGCTTAGAGTCCAAAATAGGCAAGAAGTTTGAAATTTTGGCCTAATCTATGATGGATTCGGGTTTGTCTTTTTGCGTTTTTGTGAAGAAATTGTCAGTGAAAAGATCAGTGTTGTGTCAGATGAGGTGGCTGTCTGTTCCCCCATTTCTCCTAGACAAAGGTCACTAATGGGAACAGAAGAGGAAGAATGTATATTATGTCCTGTCAGAGCCATCAGACACTATCTGCATAGGACGGAAACATGAAGAGGAAGTTCGAATCGACTCTGGTGTTCAGTGAGAGACCCCTCCCGTCCTCTCTCTCAAAGAATGTGATTTCGTTCTTCCTGAGAAGCTTGATTTTGGAAGCTCATGCGCATGTCCAATATGCACGAAATTTGCAGTGGCAACTTCTCTAGCATTTAGACATAATATATCTCTATCCTCGATCCTGCAAACGACATTCTGTAGGGCAAAATTGGTTTTTTCATCCATTACCTGAAGGACAGAGTCTGTGTTTGAAAATTGTTACAGGTTGAGACCTTTGTCTGTAGCTGGTATGGTGTTGTGAGAGAAATCATAGGGGGACCTCTTTCCCTCTAATATCTCCTTGTCTTGTATTTTTAAGGTCGTCGAGTTATTGGGAAGCCTGGGGATGCAATGTACCTGGAGTACCCTCCAGTTTTTTATGGTTAGGGTTGTGGTTTATTATTTTTAGTGTAGATAGATAATGGTTCTGTGGACTGGTTGTCTGGTCTTTGCCCAGGGCAAGGGCAAAATTTTTGGTTTTGTTAACCATTGGTGAACCTCCATGGTTACAAAATCCCACCATTAGTAGGGACAATCTTGGCCATTACTGCCACGTCTCCTACAGGTGATGAGAGCGCCGACTAGAGGCAGTATCCACCTGCAGCTGCTCTTTCACAAGGTAAGGTACTGCAAACATTATATAATGAGCATGTTATTGTTGTCTTTATCATAAGCTGTCCATTTACCCACCTTCCTGGTAACGTGGATTCGGCTTTGTAATTGTTTGGTAAGTCACTCATGTGAAAATGATATTTTTATAATAAAATTAGGTTTCACATGTACTTACTAAACAATTACATAGTCGGAACCCTCCCTCCTCCCCACAGATGGATGTTGCGACTCAACAAATTGACAATAGTTAGCTCAGCAGTACCAGGTATTCCCGAAAGTGGGCGGGACCTGTATCGCCTACACTAACGACTGCCAGGACTGCCGGGTAAGAAAGCATACAGCTTTGTAATTGTTTGTTAAGTATATGTGAAACCTTATTTTATTATGAAAATATCATATTTTTGTACAAAGTGAAGACAGTAATTTTGTTGCTATGGAAACTATCTAAATCATGTAACCTTAAGCAACTGCTAAGTACTCTAGTTTTAGCAGAGTTAAAACAAAGGTCAAGGATAGAGTATTGGACAAACAAGCTGGGAATGGGTTTGTTGTTACAATATCCAAAAAGACCATTAATGAAATATTCATGGATAAAAAAAAAATAGGAAAATGCCTGTAAAAGGGAGAGATGGGTCAGTGATAACCCCAGAAAAAGAAGAAAATAGACAATGCCTGAGTGAACATTTTTTGTAAAGTCATGAATAAGAGTTATGTGCTTATGAGTGAATTCAGTTCTTGAAGTGAAACCAATAACAAAGAAACTCAGGAGATGGAAAACACCAGGTTTTGACAGGATCATTGCACATATCATAAAATCAGTTGAAATGAAAATATTCAACGTTTCTCAGTGGGCCAGCATGAGAAATGAATAAGCAGCTTTGAGATGAACAAGCTGGTTTTAGAAAGGCAACAGCTGCACAGATCAATTTAATCTTACAGGAATACAAATCATCACCTTTTATGTTGGAGTATCTTTCAATGTGAGCTGGAAACTTGTCAAAACAGACTTGCTGCTATCTGTTTGAATGTCAGTCAAGAGTGTGGTTAGATGAGTATTTTGCTCATTGCCTTTTCCTTTGTATGATTGTGTTATTTTGTTGTACTATTGAAATTTTAATATTTTTTATTGGTATGGATAAAAAACTTCAAATCCGTTTGCGAGGGACATGGCTGCCTTGTTGGATGCTTATTTCACCGGTAACGACAGTTCCCCATACTTCTAATCTCTCCTGTAGGTTTCTTTCTGTAGGGCTTCTCCAGGCAAGGAATGTATTGACTGGGATTCACTGTTGTAAAGTAGCTTTGGGAACAGGGGGAAGAAGGGCAAACAGTATTCACTGGCTTGCTTTTGGGGGAATACTCCAGGGGTGCCTCCAAACCATTCGTGTTCCTTACTCACAACTTCCATTCCCTTTCCCTGTGAGTGTTATTCCTCCTCCATGGAGTAAACTAGTCCTAAACCTCCTCACAATCTCTCTCTCGAGAATGTAGCATTGTCAGGTGGAGGAGCTCCATCAGCAGTTTTGCCCCTCACTGCAACTTTTGGGCAGCACAGAGAAACGTGCAACCTACTTGCTCAGCTCGGGAACAGTCTGCAGATGGGGCCCATGTCAGCAGCGAGGAAGGCCCACCTTTGTGGTCTTCCATGATAGGTTTTAGTTTTTTATTTTATGATAGATTTTAGATGGGAATATGCACCTGTTCCTTGCTCAGGACATTCAAATGTTCTCTGTCAGAGTGATATTATTTTCTTCAGGGAGAGGTCTCCTTTGACTTTTTCCACCTCACATGGTGTGATTCACTGCGCAGGTGGCTGGGAGGGAGAGTAATGTGATTGATGATAATTTATTTTCTGTTGTCTTTTTTTTTTATCTGTGGTTGTCAAGTCTAGAAGCAAGGAAACAGCAATTTCAAAGTCAGAATGGGGATCATATAGCAACACTGTGGAAGTTTTGTACCTTTTCACTAGCCAACAGCTTGTAATGATCAATTATTATTTCTTTATTTTTATTGTTTGTTACTTCCTCTTATTTGAAGTAGTTTTATATTTCTTTTCTAATTGCTTAATCGTTTCTTGCTTTGTTTGTTGTTATGTGGTAGTCTCAGGGGGGCTTAGGAAGACCGTGCAGTTTTCTTACTTCATTAATACACTAGTAAAGAAATACGTACATAAAAAATACAACTTAAGTATATGCCTACAAATCGAAGTGTGAGCCTTTATTAATTCTTCTTAACCCACAATTGGTGAGGTTCTCCACCTCACTCTGCTAAGGCTCTCGGCTCTCTTCTATCTTCCCTGTCTTCAAGCTTGCTTTCTTGAAGGTTCTTCAAAGGAAAGTGTCCAGCCCACCAGTAGGTGGGCAATTTCTTCTGTTCCGCCTTGTAGTCATAGTAATTGGTTGAAGATTATCTAACAACATCCCTTGGGTGTGATTAATTGATTTAATCCCTCCTTCGTGGGTGGGACTACTGACATTACCAGAAGTCTTCAAGTTCCAGTGAAATTTGAAAGGTCAGGTCACAGATGAGACGGCTAGGCAGATTTTAATGGTTGCATTTAGATTATTCCAGCAGCAGTGTTTTGACTACAAATTCATGACACTTCCTAATCGTTAATCTCTCTCTCTTTCCCTGTCTCATTTTGTTATTATTCATTATCTCCCTCTTTCTCTTTCTCTGTTTATCATTAGTCTATTAGCGCCTCAGTGGCGTGGTCGGTATGGTGTTGGTGTGTCACCTTGGTGGCATTCCACTTAGTGGTTAGAGTTGTGTATTTCTGGTGATAGAAGTCTACTCTCGACATGGTTCGGAAGTCATGTAAAGCCGTTGGTCCTGTTGCTGAATAACCACTAGCTCCATGCAACATAAAAACACCATACAAACAAACAATCATTTGTCTATTAATGGTTCTTTCTCTTTTTTTTTCTCTTTTATATTTACACTATTCCAAACTAATATTCTCCTAGCTACCATTACAAGCTCATCTGGTTTTGTATGGAACCAGGAACACCCGAGGGAGTGAAGTTCTGGTGTGTCTCCTGTGGCAGTTTTCTCAAATTATTTCATGCATTCATAAGTGGAATAACTAGGGGGAGGCAGCTTGGCCTCTTACTAGTGAACTGTCTCATCAGCGGAGATAACCTTTGAATCCACTCCAGAGGTGTGATCCTTGGCCTGGTTGCCATGGCCACAGTTAGCATGTAGTGTCTTGGAGGAATTGAACGCCATGCTCTGCAGGTGAGGGAGTTCCCTCACCTCCAGTAGATCATGCAAACTCCTTCCCCAGCTGTTTTTATGGTTAAAGGAGATATTATGTACCAGGTGATCCATAGGCAACTCCTTTGGTACAGTGCTCCCCCATGTTTACATGGGAATAGGTTCCAGAAGCTACTGTGGAGATGCAAAAAATGTGGAAATGCAAAGATCCCCTCTGAAAATGCTTATAACTGCCAAATATTTTGTACCCCTTAAACTATTAAAATGCTCATATCTGCCTATTTTAACATTTTCAATGCTTAATTTGATAGTTCCAACAAAAATATACAGTCAATTATCATACTAAAACAATTTAATATTTCAAACAAAAATACATCCCAAACCATCCTCCCAAAGCACCCCAAGTAACCATACATTACAGTACAGGCAGTCCCTGGTTTAAGGGGGGGG
>NC_087200.1:138263202-138322647 GCF_015104395.2 Macrobrachium nipponense | reverse complement strand
TCCATAACTATGAGTTGAAGCATATGAGTGATGTGGTATAGATGAAACAGTCTTGAAAACCCAAAACTAGTTTTTTTCATACAGACTCAACAATTATATAGTGCCAACCTCTGTACCTCATATCTCTCACTTTTTCACATCCATTCTACACAATCTACAAAGAGAGTGGTTGGTATTTACTGGTGGGTCCAGAAGATTTGTGCATTAACAATCACTCCTCTTTTGCATGGAAACCAAAGGCGGTGTGCCTGGAGACATTAATAACCACAAAGAAAGTATCATATGACTGATGGAGTTGTAAGAAACGACTATTCATAAAACCGTATTTGTACAAAATTTTGTTACAGTTCCTAAATAGTACTAAAAATTTGTTCAAAATAATTTCAAGTACAAAAAATACCATAATTATAAAACTACAGCAAACCCACCTGTTCAACTCTTGAGATAGCTATTTTGTCTTCCAGGTTAGCATCCTTACGAGCAGCTATGAGGTCATAATACACCTTACCGGAGCAGAAGATTACTCGTTTGACATTTTGATGATTTTCAGAAGCTGGGCCTCTTTCAGGAATCACTCTGCAAAGAAGTTGGAGTAGTTAGAACCTCAATTGTCTGTACAATATATTTTCGTTATATAAGATGACCTTCAGATAAGACGAGGTAAAAATAATGGGAAATTTTCATGAATTTACCTTGAACCTGTAGTATTAGAAGACTGGTGAATTACAAAACCATTTGTGTATAGGCTAGCTTTTGGTTACCATATACCCTCGTGTATCATGTGACTTTAGAGCACCTAATTTCGAAGCTAATTTTAAGGGGGTTGCCTCCTAAAGAGATATAAAATTAGCATGTGTAAAATATGCATATTAGTATCATAATATAAAATACAAACATAATGAATATCCATTTTTTCCATGGATCTTTTAAAAAAATAATGCTTTACTTCACTGTATCCAATAACACTGTATGTATAGTATTCTTATGTTACTTTTGCATTATAAAATACAAACAACAATCATGTGCCATTTGCATTGTTTAGGTTTTTGTGAATGCGGTCAATGATACCATTTGGGAATTTTTGTTTAGCCATCAATTTCTGTTTAAAGATAACAATGGGAGAAAGTTCATCCCATCAGCCATACACATTAAAACAACAGTAAAATGTGCTCTTTCATGCCCAGTAGTTTTGATGGAGAGACTTTTCTCTCCACTTTTAATTACAGTCATGTTTGATGGCATATCAAAGTTTAGTGGGAGTTTCATCCATGTTGCGGATGCACAATTATTTATGGTCATCAGCAGCTTGAACATTGTTTTCTCAGCTTCAGCTACAATGTGCAGCTTAAATTTAGCATTGCATTTCCTTGCCAATCTTTTCTTCATGGTGCATATGGGTATACAGTACAGTAATACCCTGAACTTACGCGATTCGATTTGCATGAATTCACAATAGCGCAAACTTTTCATCAGAACCTAACTAATTATCTTACATGAGTTCTTCACAATAGCGTGAACATTTGCGAACCCTCCAGAAGCACTGCAAAACCCTACAAAAGTGTTTATGTTTAATTTATCATGCAAATTTTTAAATTTTAAAGCTTTTCTGTATAAAATATTTATTATAAATGTATTATTTTTATTTTTGTACATGCATAAATATGCAGTTAGTGCATATATGTACCTTTATAAGATATGATACCCACTCACAAAGTTACTACACTTTTCAAAGATGACATCCCTTCAGAAACCTTTGTTTAATTTCTGAAGTATGTACTAATATACTACAATTAGTATAAGTTTTCATGCTTTTAAGTGTAAAATCAAATTTTTTTAAAATAATACAAAGGCAGTAGGTAATTCAGTGTTAGCCACTATATGAGAACTCCATGATCAACACATAAAACATCAGAGTTGTCACTCTGTGAAAATGATTTTCTTAACCTCTGAGAAAAGTGCTGGTACAATCTGTATGCACTATGTTATGTAATTACAGCACATACTGTTAATATACTTTCAGAAGATATGATTCCATTCGCACTTTTTAAGGATGATACCCCTACAGAGTTTTACCTACATGACATATATATTTCTCTCTCACATTACTTATGTACATACATGTTTTCTTTATTTTATGTGTGACTTCATTATGACTGACTTATGAAGTTTACCTAGTGATGCAAAGAAAACTTTTACTCTGACAGAAAAATAAAATGGCATCCCATGAATTAGGGGTATAGTATACATTCGAAAGTGGATATGTATGTGCATAGTATTTACTGTAACTATCTTTATGCCAACCGGTTATCCTTTTTTTAAGGGTAATGTATTAAACTAACTTTTAAACCAAATTACAGTAGCTTTAATTTACTTAAAAGTTAGTCTAATAATAAGGGAGCACAATTAGGGTCATCTTTAGAGACCGTGCCAAACTTACGCGAAACTTCCCCTTGCACGAGGGGGTCTGGAACCTAACCTTGCGTAAGTTCAGGGTATTACTGTACTGTAATGTAAAAATACGCATAACAGTCCTATTCTACTTAATGTCATTTGTAACATATATACGGTACTTATTTACTATTGTACGATGGTTGAAATACAAGCAAAACATGTGTTGTTATCTGATTCGGTTGTTCATAGCAAATCAGCTATTTCTCGTTCAGTTATTTATCCCTGTACACATTTACACAATGATTATAGTGTTACTAATGATACTTTTATCATCCTCTTTTACTTTTTTTTAATTTATTTACCTCAATGGGATAAAGAGATGGAGGAAAAGAAGTTAGTCTAATGTACAATAATTATCATACATAATTATTGTTCATATGACTGGATTGTTCTAAACAGTTGTAAGTACAAGCCGTCCCTGGTAATCAGTGATCCGGTTTTATGGTGCTTGTATAGTGCCAAAAATCACAAAAATATGACAAATTTTCTAAGACAATTTGTATTTTTCAAAGCTACAAACCTGAGGTCTTAACAATAGGATAATTTCTAGCGCCTAGCTGGATCCGGTTAAAAAGCAGATGAAAGCAAGGAATCTTGTGATATCTGGCAACGCATGTGTAACTAGGGTTAGGAGTGGTCAAGGACGACGCCACTACACCAGTCTTTCCCAACTCAGGATGATTTAACAAACAGAGGGGCAGCTAGAGGCGGGCAGTATAACTTTACGACCTCAGGTTTGTAGCTATGAAAAATACAAATTGTCTTCGAAAATTTGTCACTTGTTCATATGCGAACAAACCTTCGGTCTTAACAATAGGATAGACTCATAATTGGAGGGAGGTATAAGACATTCTAGACCAGCTGGGGGCCTACCCACCAGTCCAGCTCTCAAAAGAAATGGTTCTTGGAGAGGGACTGAAGCCCGTTGAGAAGCTAAATAAATTGATATCTAACGACTCAGAACCTGAGTGACGTACAATGATATATGGGATAACCATTGTATAGGGAACCAAAGAGAAACTTTGACTGTCCAATAACAAACCAAGACACCAGGGTTTGTATTACTCCCAACCCCTCCTTGCCAAGAAGTGGAGCATATGCTACCAAATAGCGGGTAAGATATTTGTATATATTGCATGACCACACAATCAGTATGACTACCTTACTCACCTGTATCAGACCAGTCCAGCGAATGACGTGTCTATTCCTTAAACCGCCCAAAAGGAAGAAGAAAAGGTACAAGAGAAAGAAGGATACCAGCCAACTCACTCATTCTCTCATCCACACAATCATCTTAAATAAGATAAAAAGGTGCCCTGTTAAGGGCAACCATGAGTTACACAACCTGTTGGGCAGCCACCACAGGACCCAGGGAAAACGTGTCCGTAGATCTGTGGGCAACATCCTTAAGATAGAAGGAGGTGAACATGGACTGGCGTAACCAAGTACCAACACTCAGCACTCTATGTACAGCCAAGTTCTTTTTGAAAGCCAGAGAGGGACCAATACCTCTAACGTCATGCACTCTAGACTGCACAGACGTGGTGGTGGAATCATCAAGTGACAAGTATGCCTGTCTGATGGCTTCCCGTATCCAAAAAGAGATAGTATTCTTAGACACCTCTTTCTTTGTACAGCCTGTGCTAACAAAAAAGTCTGCAGCAGCCTGGTCTAAGGTGCCGAGTCCTTTTAAGATAGCAACGCAGGGCCTGGACAGGGCAAAACAAAAGCTCTTCAGCATCACCACCCACAAAGTCAGTCAGTGATGGAATGGAAAACGAAGTGAACCTATCATCATGCACAGAGGGATTTTGGGTCTTGGCCACGAATTCTGGGGCAAATTCAAAGGACATCGACCCACAACCCATGGTGTGCTTCACCTCATAGCTCAGACCGTGGAGATCTCCTACCCTCTTCGAAGATGCCAAAGCCAGAAGGAAAACGGTCTTGAGCGTCAGGTTCCTATCAGATGAGTGACGCAAGGGCTCATATGGACTCTTAGTGAAGCTCTTAAGAACCAAGGAAACATCCCACGTCGGAGGCTTGAGCTCTCTAGGAGAACTCGACTGCTCAAACCCCTTAACTAGCAGGGAAAGTTCCCAGGAAGAGGAGATGTCGATACCCTTAAGGTATAACACCAAACTCAGGGCAGCCCTGTAGCCTCTAATAGCAGAAATGGACAAACGTTTCTCGTCTCTGAGGAAGGTTAAAAAGTCTGCTATTCACTGAATAGAGGTCGAGAGTGGAAAAAAACCCAGTTTACGACACCAATCACAGTAGATCGCCCAGTTGCCTTGGTAAACTGTGGAGGTCGACTTTCTAAGACTGCTGGACATGTGCCCAGCTGTTCCCTGAGAAAAGCCTCTTGCTCAGAGGAGATACTTGATATCCTCCAACTGTAAAGAGACAGGGATTCTACTGACTGGTGGAACCTTTCCGCATGGGGCTGACACAGATGTCGCCAAGGGGGAATCTCACTTGGAACCTCTGCCAACAACGACAGCAGATCTGGAAACCATTCCGCCTGAGCCCACAGAGGGGCTACAAAGTCATCCTCAGACCCTGTGAACTCATCAGCCTGTTCAGACCCTGACGGATCAAACAAAACGGAGGGAAGGCATACACCTCCAGGTTGTCCCAGGGATGTTGGAATGTGTCCTCTGCCAATGCTAAAGGATCTGGAACCACTAAACAGAACACCTCCAGCTTCCTGTTGAAGTGTGTCACAATAAGGTCCAGCATGGGTCTCCCCCGAAATCTGAAAAGCTTGTCTGCCACCACCACTTTATGAAGGGACCACTCTGTGCCTAGGATCTGATCCCAGCGACTGAGTTTGTCTGTGACCACATTTCGTTTCCCTGGGATATACCTGGCTGAGAGCTCCACCGAATTGCTGACCGCCCACTGGTGAAGCTCGACGGTCAAGGCGTGAAGTTGACGTGAAACCAGGCCTCCCTGCTTGTTCATATAGGCTACCACCGTGGTGTTGTCCGACATGAGAAAGACAGAATGACCCTCTACCTTCCCCCGAAACTCCTTCAGACCCAGGAAAGCCGCCTTCAACTCCAAGACGTTCATATGTTGCTCCTTGTCCTCCAAACTCCAAATGCCTGAAGCGATGAGGCCGCCTTAATGAGCGCCCCAACTTGCGAGGGAGGCGTCCGAGAGCAGAAGGAAGTCCGGTGGAAGAGAACGCAAAGGGACATCCTTCAACAGATTCTGGTTGTCCAACCACCAACGAAAGTCTTCTCTCACTTCCAGAGACAGAGGAACCATAAACAAGGGGAGAGTCCCCCCCGCCAGAGACCAGAATTCTCCTAGTCTCCATTGCAGAGACCGAAGATGAAGACGCCCCCATGAGGGACCAGCTTCTCCAGGGAAGACAACACTCCCAGAAGAACCTTGCCACTGATGAGATGACTGATGTGACTGGCAGGAAGTTGCATGCTACCGCCCGCAACTTCTCCAATCTCTGACCCGACAGGAAAACTTTTGCCACTGTGGTATCAATGACCATGCCCCGGTAGAGAATCCTTTGAGTGGGTACGAGGTTTGCTTTCTCCCTGGTTGACTAACATGCCCAGGTCAGACGGAACCGAAGTAGATGATCCCTGTCCTGTAGCAGCTTCTCCCTGGAAACTGCCAAGACTAACCAATCGTCGAGGTACCTCAGCAAACGGATCCCCTGAGCATGGGCCCAACTTGACACGAGAGAGAAGACTCTTGTGAACACTTGAGGGCTATCATCAGCCCGAAGCACAACGACTTTTGAATTCGAAGGTCTTGTCCGCAAGAGAGAAGTGAAGGAACTTCCTGGACGTGGGATGAACAGGGATTTTGAAGTATGCGTCCCTTAATCTATCGAAGTGATTCAAGGTGGGTAAGTCGATCACAGGCCTCCATCCTCCCGTCGCCTTGGGCACCAAGAAGATGTGACTGTAAAAACCCGGGACGGATGCACTACTCCTCTATCGCATCCTTGTCCAGCATTTTCTGCACTTCCTCCCGAAGAAGCCAAGAACTTCAGAGAATCTGAAGGATATGCCTTCCTGAGCTGCGGCTTGTCCGACAGAGGAGGAGAGAAATCGAATGGCAGTAGGTATCCTAACCGAAGGACCTCTACCACCCACTTTTCTGCCCCATAACTCTGCCACTTGGCCCAATTGGCCAGCCAAGTGGCAGGAGAGGGAGAGGCACCTAACCTACCGACGGCCCCCTTTACCTCTGCCCCTTGGGCGTTTGATCTTCTGACTTTGGCTGTGTCGAACAGGGAGGCCCTGCCGAACTCGAGGGTCCTCGACGGCCTACCAGGCGATGATCTCCTAGACTGCTGCTGGACAGGGGGAGGAGGAGGAGCCGGACGTCTCCGAGGATGAGACTCCAACTTAAACCACGGCCTGGCACCAGTCGGTCTTTGGTGTCAGCCGGCGCCGGTCTATCGCATTTTTGTGAGTTCTGTCCGAGGAGACAAAAATTGGGACTCCAACAGATCTCCGTTCCTCAATGGCAGCAAGGACTAGGTGTCGAGCGATCTCTCCATCCCAGACAAAGCCGCGTCCCTTCTAATCAGAAGATTAGCCCATAAATTGGCACAGGTGAGCCAAATTTGAAAACGCCTTGCCCTGGACTGCAACAGACTGGCAAGCGAGGAGGCACTCACCAACCCTTCCTGGGACCTGTCGGAAGCTATCTTGGCAATAACCACAGACCAGAGGTCCAGCCAAGAAACCGTCTGCAACATGGAGGCCGCCATAGATTCCAATGCTGAGGCATCTTGCAGAGACAAGGACAGAGCCATTGACCTCACCTGTTCCAAAGTCAAACCCGGCTTCAGGCAAATGACGTATGGGTTAAGATTGCGTGACAACAAAAATGCAGAGCTCGTAGCATAGTACTTCCTATGTCTAGTGAGAGGCAGGGGTAGCAGTTTGGTAGAACCCCTAGACCGAAGTGAACCGTCCCGGTCCGAAACAGAGGCGTTAACCTTCTGCAAGACCGACTGAACGTGCCCCGACAAAGGAAGCTGAAGAGACGATTTGGGGTCCTGAGTAGCTCCCACCAAGGCTTCTAACCGACGACGAGAAGGATGTGTAGGCTCTTCTAAGGCGCCTTCTCCACCAAAATTAATGGAAGTGTTAGCAGCCAAACAGCCCGAAACCCCAACTAACCTGTCTGGGCTGGGTCCATACGTCGGCCTCCGAGACGAACCGACTATAACACTAGGAACATCACTTACCTCAACATATGACTCCACATGTCCATGAATGGTCACGGGTGTGGCGGACGTACGTACGTGAGATGGGGAAAACTCGAACACTCAAGACCGAAGGAGAATCCCTTAGGTCGAACTCTTGGAAGCACCAGTGAGAGAGGCAGGCAAACACTCCAGCTGCACCAACTCCGTGCTCACTACCTTCGACCTCTTGACAGGCGCCTTGAGATGCTTACGGCAATGAATGGGCCTTGGAGAAGAAGGAGCACTAACATCACGTGCACGGGCAGGGGAGGTTGCAATACGCTCGCGATGTGCATGGACGGGGGACAACACACACACACAAACACATGCCCGAGATTCAAGGCAGAACCTGAAGCATCTCCTGCAGAATGCACACCACTAACACTGCCCGAACCAACAGCACTCTCGGGAACACGTCCGTGTTGTTCCTCCCTCAAAGGCAAAGGAAGGGCAAAGTCCTTAGCCTTCCAATGCTTGATACGCCGACAGGGCATAGAGGGGGAAGAGGGAGAGGAAGACAGCACTAGTTTCTTATGCGCACTCTTCTCAGGAGGCAGGAAGCAACACGTTTCCTACCAGTCCTCCCAACCGATAAGGCAGCCAACTTCACATCCAATACAGAGTCCAACCTCTGAAGCACTGCCTGGCATATGACCTCAGACTGATGTGCCAGAGAAGACTCCGATGACAAGGAAGGGAGATGCAGCAAACTGGGCTGCAGTTAGATTGACGTCACGACTGAGAAAGGCGGATCAGAGGAGACGACTGAGAGAGACGTCATCGATGTGAGTGACGTCACAAGTGGCGGTGACATCACTGCTTCCCCTCGGTGCGAGGGGGAATGAGACGCTACTGTTAGAGAAATACACAAAGACGGACCCCATGACATCATCAACGGGGCTGACGCCACAGTGTCACTCCGACTCGAAGTGACTGCAGACACTGGCGGAGCAATACAAGATGGGTGACTGCTGCTACCCACGAAGATGAGGCCGGGGAGAGGAGGGATGGCCTGGCCAGACTGGGGAGGGAGGTGCAAACCTCCACAAAATGCACTAGGAACCCCTCCAAGGATGGGGTAACCCCCCCTAGCCGGAGCATCTTCCAAATCGCTGCCATTTTGGACGCCTCCGACTCTGGAAGAGAAGAGATTGATGAAAAAGTCCCACCCTTCTCGGGAACCAAATAAACTCCCAAGGAAGAAGGGCTACATTACAAACACTAGCCTGGCGGCCTCCCGATACTTCCATTGACGAATCAATGAAGAAAAGGAAGGAGACAGCAGGGACAACATTACTATGAGGGTTGACTACTGCAGGAGACGAAACATTGGGAATAGGCACAAAACTTTCCCAAGTAGGAAGAGTCGAAACCCTCCGATGCTCTCTCTTGCCATAAAACGACCTCCACTGCTCCTTAGGCCATGCCCAGCATTCCGTGCAAGGATTCGTAATAGTACAAAAATCAGAAGGGCACGGCACCTACTGCATATGATGTGAGGGTCGGTCGCTACCCAAGCCAAAAAACGAGAACACGGAAAACCTGGAAACTCCGGGGCACATACACTGACGCCGAGAAGGAGCAGAAGAAGCCATAATACCAGCCAAACACACACACACAAAAACAGAAACGAAACGGGCAATGAACTGGGAAAAGGCTAAGAGAAGTTAACACAACTCTCGCCCAGGCAGTCAAAAGAAAGATTGGTGTAGCGGCGTCGTCCTAGACCACTTCTAACCCGAGCTACGCATGCGTTGCCAGATATCACAAGATTCCTTGCTTTCATGTGCTTTTTAACCAGATTCAGCTAGGCACTAAAAATGATCCTGTTGTTAAGACCGAAGGTTTGTTCGCGTATGAACAACAGCAATTTTCAATGCCAATATACACTGATTTCCAGTTATTAATGTCAATACATACCAAGCAGAGGTGCCATTAACCAGTTATTGGTGCTGTAAGTGCCAATTTTCGGTTATCAGCTATTTTCACTATGGAATGGAACTGCCGCTGATAACCGGGGACTGCCTCTACTTCAAAATTGTGTTTTTTACCAACAAAATGATAATCAATTTTTAATGTTAAATGAATGTTATCCTAAATGTTATTACTACTGTAATTACAATACCATTAAAATTCGGAAAGGTTACCGAAAGATGAAGGTGGCTTTGAGCATAACCATAACTTGATGGTTACATTTATCAGCTGGGCTTGCACAGAGAAAAGTTAATTTCACTGATATGGAATTATTCCTCAAATGTGCCAATATGTAAGGTAAAAATGGTTTTATTACCTTTATTATAGTTTACAGTCACCTCTCAATTAATGTGTGTTTAATTAACACATTTTCGATTTAACACGAGCTAGAAAATATTTTAAAATGTTTGAAAAAAGCAAAAAATTTGATTTGACAAGAATTGGTGCTGGAGCATTGTTTTTAAATCACCCACGCATCAGCGTTGCTGATGATGGCCATTGAAATAAACAGACATAGCAAAGTGCACAGCATGTATTTATTAATAGAGCAAAAGACGGTGTTATGTATCTATTAATAATTTATTAATAAAGCAAAAGACAGTTTATTTGTTAAT
This sequence comes from Macrobrachium nipponense, assembly GCF_015104395.2. Classification (NCBI taxonomy): domain Eukaryota; kingdom Metazoa; phylum Arthropoda; class Malacostraca; order Decapoda; family Palaemonidae; genus Macrobrachium; species Macrobrachium nipponense. Next base: position 138,312,372 of record NC_087200.1, on the reverse strand, counting down.
AAAGCAAAAGATTTTGTTCTGTTGTTCTTTTCTGTCTGATCTACTTGACCCTTAAACGGCGACTGGACGTATTTTACGTCGACATTTTTTGTCTCTCGGGTGCCGACTGGACGTATTTTACGTCGACATACAAAAGTTTTTTTAAAAATTCACGGAAAAATACTTTTAGGCCTACCAGCCGAAAACTCTGGAATCACGCGCCTTGGGGGATGCTGGGAGTACACTGATCAAGGTGTTGTTTTGTTACAATCGTTACGCAGGCGCGCAAGCGCGGATTTCTTTCTTGCCGCACTAAAAAGTATCTATGACACATCTCGGAAATTATTTCGTCACTTTGACATAATTTTTGTACCATTTTAAATTAGCCGTTACATGGAGTATTATATATGAAAATATGCGGATTTTTATGTAGAATACAACAAAAAATACTCATGATTGAATCTTTTATTATTTTTGAGATATTTTTATATAAATAACAATAAGTGCCAAAATTTCAACCTTCGGTCAACTTTGACTCTACCGAAATGGTCAAAAAACGCAGTTGTAAGCTAAAACTCTTATATTTTAGTAATATTCAATCATTTACCTTAATTTTGCAACTAATTGTAAGTCTCTAGCACAATATTTTGATTTATAGTGAATTTATGAAAAAACTTTTTCCTTACGTCCGCGCGGTAACTCTTCCGAAAAAAAACATCATACATGCGATTGTGGTAATGTTTGCACCATTTTAAAATTAGCCGTTATATAAAGTTTTATATATGGAAATGTGCGCAATTTCATGCACAATACAACTAAAAGCAACCTATGGTTGTAGCTTTTATCAATTTTGAAATATTTTCATATAAAAAATGATGTGACAAATTTTCAACCTTCGGTCAACTTGACTCCGAAATGGTCGAAAAACGCAATTGTAATTAAGCTAAACACTTGTATATTCTATTAATATTCAATCAAATACCTTCATTTTGCAACCAATTGGAAGTCTCTAGCACAATATTTTGATTTATGGCGAATTTATGAAAAAAATAACATTTTCTTTACGTCCGTGCGGTAACTCTTCCGAAAAAATCATACATGCGATTGTGGTAATGTTTGCATCATTTTAAATTATCAGTTACATAAAGTTTTATATATGAAAATGTGCGCAATTTCATGTAGAATACAACAAAAAATAATTGAAGGTTGTAGCTTTTTTCATTTTTGAAATATTTGCATATAAATCACGATAAATAAAAAAAAATCACATTCCGTCAACTTTGACTCTACCGAAATGGTCGAAAACGCAATTGTAAGCTAAAACTCTTACAGTCTAGTAATATTCAGTCATTTATCTTCATCTTGAAATAAATTTGAAGTCTCTAGCACAATATTTAGATTTATGGTGAATTTAAAAAAACCTTTCCTTCCCTCCGCGCGCGGATTCTCCGCCACAAATCTCCGAAATGCGTACGTCCCATTCTTGGAATATTTGCTCCGTTTCATATTAGGCATTTCATAGAGTTTTATATATGAAAATGTGCGCAATTTCATGTAGAATAAAACGAAAAATATTTGAAGGTTGTAGCTTTTCTAATTTCCGAAATAATTGCATATAAAAAAAATATATATATAAAAATTTGCCATTCGGTCAACTTTAACTCGTCAGATATGGTCGAAAACTGCAATTGTAAGTTAATACTCTTACAGTATAGTAATATTCAATCATTTGTCTTCATTTTGAAAGAAATTGGAAGTCTCTAGGACAATATTTAAATTTATGGTAAATTTTTGAAAAAAAATATTTGTTTACGTCCGCGCGTTACGAATTCATGCATTATTTTGTGATAATATTTTCTCTGTGTTGCTTTTATCGTTTTACAATGTGTTATATACCAAAATGATCGCAATTTAGTGTACATTACAACGAAAAAAAAAAGTAACTTGTTACCTTTAACCGTTTTGCGCTATCATATATCGCATTATTTATATATGATAATTATAATTTTTTTCATTTCTGATGGTTGCATACTAAACTTCAGCCAATGACAAAAAAAGGAGCCAAAAAATGAACTCTTAATATTGAAAACTAAGCGCGCTGTGATTTTTTTTTAAAAAAAAAAAATATTTTTTCCGCTTCTGCGCTCACTCCGAAACACCTCCGGCACAGGGGAGACATTTTTATTTTACTGCTTCGGCGTTTAAGGGTTAATACAGGTATTCTCCTATTAACGATGGACTTAGGTTCCAAAAAACCCATCGTTTGCTGGAAAAATCGTATCTCGAATATACTTGGCCTATCTTACACTAGGGTAATCTTTACATATAGTGAAGCCTAGCCTACAATGCACAGTATACTTTATAAATATATGGTAGAGTAATTATTAATTTCAGCTAATTCTCTAGATTCAAAGCACATTGGCTTATGATAATTCAGTAAAAAAAAATGGACACAAAACAAGAATCAGCTTCGTTCCGACACCGACATAATTGAGCGATTTCAGGCTTCTGATGGCTACATATAATTACAAACGCAACAATATTATATGTATTCTCATACTGTATTATCATAAAATAATAACATAGCAGTCAATGTTTGGGTTTGGAAATCAGCTGATGGTAAATACGAGTTTATTTCGCCACATAAAACTCAATTCTGTGGGAATTTTCTTGCTTCTAGTTAGCATAAAGGAATATCTAGATACTTTACTTATATGAGACAAGGTCATTTTTTGTTATACGACAAATTTTTAAGTTGAAATATGACTTGAATAAGTCTCGTTGTGAACTAAATTACTTTTTTGTTGGCAGATTGCATTGGGAGATGGGAACATGTTTCTGCATATATTCCGTTTGCTTTTTTCACTTGATTTCATCATAATATGAACTTTACATTATTTACTTGTATTGGCATGAAAATAACATTAAAATTTGTTATTTCAAGCCCAGTAGTTCTGATTGAAATAATTTTCCCTAGATTTTATATACAGTTGTGTTTGATGGCATAACTTTACATGAGTTTTGTCATTGTTGCCCATGCATAATAATAGTCATTAGCAACTTGAACAGCTTTTTTCAGCTTCAGCTACAAGTTAGTTTAAATTTAACAGCATATTTACTTGCTGATCTTTGATCTACAGTGTTTCCCCGTATTCGTGGGAGATGTGTACCAGACACCCACGCGATAGCTCAAACCCGGGAATAGTTAGAACTCCCCTCTAAAAATACCTATATCTGCCTATCTTGAAAGTTCAAATACCAAATGTCTACTTAAAGTATTATCCTACTTCAAATATACCCATTGAATTGGTATTATTATCCTCATTTTAAAGTCATCTTAAACATTTTACCAGCCAATAGCAGAGAGAGACCAGAGGAGAGAGCGAGAGAGAGAGAGAGAGAGAGAGAGAGAGAGAGAGAGAGAGAGAGAGAGAGAGTAATAACTCCTTATGATTTTATTAGATTGAAATGAACATCTATAGGCAACACTTTTTTCCCCTCCCATAAATACATATATTTCTCCAGAGAAGAGAGAAAGAGAGGACTGAGCAATTATGTTTGTCTGTCTATCAATTCTTTTGATGGGAGCGAGAGAGATAAAAGGAGGAGGAAATAGAAACACCAAATGTATACCTTATGTAACATCCTGCAACATATTTACCTTAAATTATCATATTACTGTATTAATCTTGGAGATTGTATTAATATAATTTCAAAGTAATCTTAAACATTAGTACCCTTAAAGGTGTATATACTTACATACGTACTTATAACACTTGCAGCCAAGAGAGAGAGACAGAGTTACCACTATGACAAGTATCTTGTGGAGAGAGAGAGAGAGAGAGAGAGAGAGAGAGAGAGAGATAGAGAGAGAGAGAGAGAGAGTTAACCTTAATTAAAAGTGACATGGATAGATTAGTATTGTATTTCTTTAAAATACTAATACATAATATGAATTTGTAATTACAGTTATTATTCTTATTCTTATTTGAAAGTACTAAAAACATATAGTACAAGTACTATAAAAAATCTCGAGTCTCAGTAAATGAGAGAGAGAGAGAGAGAGAGAGAGAGAGAGAGAGAGAGAGAGAGAGAGAGAGAGAGAGAGAGAGAGAGAAATTACATGAGCACTTGGTGGCAACAACACAACAGCTCCTCTCCCCTCCTGTCACATAACTTGATACTATATCTGACAGTTTTAGTACCTGGAGTTAGAGAGAGAAGACTGGGATTTCCTTCATTCTTCCATAAATTTTTAAATTTATAACCTAAGATCTTACTAATTCACTAAGGTATTTTCTTTAATGAATTGATATTATTGCTGTAGTACATTAATATAATATATTTGAAAAATAGAAATAATTTATTTATACAAAAAAACATACATCTTTTTTGTAGTAGAGAGAGAGAGAGAGAGAGAGAGAGAGAGAGAGAGAGAGAGAGAGAGAGAGAGAGAGAGAGAGAGAGAGAGAGAGAGAGAGAGAGAGAGAGAGAGAGAGAATTATTATTTTTATTAGGTGATATTATAACTTATTAGCACTTACTAATACATTATTAATTCAAAATTTTTATTAGGTGATATTATTTCAAACTTATTACACTTACTAATACAGTATTAATCAAAATTAATATTTGAAAATTAGTAAATCATTTTCGTATCATAAAAAGGTATTTAGTCAAGAAAATAAACATCAAAATAGACTAATTAGGGATTATTTTCATCGAAAAACCAGCGAATGGGTGAATCCCCCGCAAATAAAGGGTAGATATGGTCCAGAGAGAAATCCGCGAATTGAGCCCGCGAATCCGGAGAACGCGAATACGGGAGGCCCACTATAGGAAATAAAGTTATTACATAAGTAAAAATATGTCAGTCCCCTTCTACATAACGTCGTTTATAACATAACTACGGTAATTGTTACTATTGTACGATGGTTGAAATACACCAAACAGATGTTGCTGTTATCCAATTCGGTTGTACTTAGCAAAAAAGGGTAGAGTTCCCCGAAGTCCAGGAACGAACGTAACCCCCCTTATTGCTGTTATTTCTTATGGGAAAAAATATGTTTAAATAATGCATTTTTAATTAACGCGAGCTCTCCAAGAACGTAACCCTCGCGTTAATTGAGAGGTGACTGTATTTCCTAACATGGATCTTTTCATGCATGTTGGTGGTTATTGCACCGAGGCTGAGGCAGCTTACCAATAAAAATCACTTAAAATTCAAGGTCTGATTTCTGGAATAGTTATATTTGACGATCCCCAGGTTTTAAAGGTGAATTTTAAGTTTTAAAGGTCGTCTTAGACATGGAATATACAGTAATTAATTATTGGTCTTTCAGACAAAATAGTCTGTGAATGCCCAGTATGAATTTAAGTATTTTGTATGCTAAATCATAATTAAACAATGCAAATATCAAATAAAGCTTCATTTTCCAGGAGATATCCTGGCAGACTCGGCACTAAAAGTATCATATGTACTTCAATCACTTATGTTACATAGAACATAACAGAAAATTTGTAACTTGGTAAAGCACTGAAAGGACAAAAAGAAACTATTGTTATGAAACTGGCATAGAATTACTTATACCTTTGGAATTCAGACTTTTCAGTCATTTCATCAAAAGACGACTTGGCATCAGGATGCCTGAGGAGTGACTTCGGGGTCATCAAAATCAAAGGTTTACGGAAAGGAAGAGCAATCTGTCGCCGTAAAATGTGGAAATAGTTTGCAGGGGTGGAACAGTTGGCTATCTGTTAAAGAATAACAATCTCAATAAATAACAATCTCAATAAAGAACACAGAAGCAATTTTCAAGTAATAAAATACTCAACTTTGGTTTATCTACCACTTGAATGTCATAAATTCACATGGAATTTTAATCAAAGCTAACAGCCCACTTACTAGTGAAAATTAACACTTACTATCCAATTGATATCTGATAGCTGGCGAATAGCAAAGTCCTCAGTGAAAGCAGGCAAGATATCAGGATCATCTGCAGTCATCTGAAGGAATCGTTCGAGTCGTGCACTTGAGTGTTCAGGTCCCTGAAAAAATAAATCCTCAAAATATATCCAAATTTTGAATAAATTTCTCTTCCCTATTCTATTGATTGGCTGGTAGTAAAAAAAAATTGCAAGGTAATAATCAACAATATGCCCATAAAAAATTTTCCCATTCCCAAGTTCACCATTCTTTAGTCTGACAACCAGACAAAAGCAGTTTCACCATGCATGCAGCCTGTGGATCCCTAGGCATGCCTCAACCCACTTTACTTTTTGTAGACTGTGTAGGGTAGCAATAGGTTTTGGACTGGAAAGATGGCCTTTATTACATGATTATTGGGTTTGCATAAAATATGCTGGACACTGCAGTCATATTGTCTAGACCAACAAAATATGGGTCCCTTTGGAGGTTTCAGTTTTCTGGGGGACAGATACACAGCCATCAGCTCCATGAAGTTGATATGACACCAACTCAGAGCAGGTGATTACCGCCCTTCTACCAGGTGATCCCCCATTGGCTTTCCCAACCTGTCAAGGAGGCATGTGTGTGTACATATTATCACTTATACATACAGAGGAGTCAGGATGACCTGTTTTGCCAAAGACCCCTATCAGGTCCATGGCCAGAGTATCTTCCCAACATTTCGACTCCTTGGAAGTAGATTGCAAATCTTTTTTCTTGCATGCCATTGCCAGAATTTAAAAAAAAATTTTAGTTGCAATCTGAGGACTGGAACTACACAGATGCAAATTAACAGGCCGATCATATACTCCAACTGACATCTGGAAATGCTGAGCTGTGCAAGGAACCTTTTCAAGGTCCACCTTTATTCTGTTCTGAGTGTTGGTGGGGAGAGAGAACTGGCTGTGAAGAGTATCCCTACAAAGTTCCAGCCACGGAAAGAGTCTGCTGGGTGTAAGGTGGGACTTGTTCCAATTATTAGAAAACCTTCTGACTGGAGTTTATTGACTACCACTCTCTGGCTTCATAAGCACTCTTCTCTAGTGGGCCACCAGATTAGCCAATCATCCAGGTAGGTCACCAGTTAAATTCCTTCTTTCCTGAGGTCTCAGACAACTACTGCTACTAACTTTATACAACCTTTTCAAGCACTGTTCAACACAAAGGGCATGACTTTGAAGCTGTACATTTCCTTCCCTATCCGGAACCCTAGGAAGGGAAGATGGGAACGGCAATGGGGCATGCCAGTATGTGTCTTTTAGATCTATAAAAATAGTCCAGGTCCCTTGTGGAATGACTGAACATACTTGGGCAACATTAGTAATCCAAAAACTATGGCAAACAATGTTTGTTCAAGCTTGATAAGTCGAGGATCACCCTCCGTCCAGAGGAATCCTTCTTGGGTCACTGAAGAGATGTTACTTAGTGGTGAATATATGCATGTTTCTCTATGGCTCTCTTTAAAAGGACCTCCCACACAATCTTCCTAAGAGGGGTCTGGTTTTTGGACAAACCCCTTTAAAGTGGGTGAGGATGAGACCATTTCTACCCTAGCCGTTGAAGATAATACTGTGTCCCCAAGGGAGGGCTTCCACTACATGTGATACTGTAGATGCCCCCGACCATAAAAAATTTCTATTGGGCTCCCACCTCTTCCCTGGTACAAGATCTTGGCATGCTTCAAAAGGGATGCTTTTGCTGCTGTTGTCCTTTCTGTTGTTAAGAGGATCCTTCGCATGTGACTGGAAGCTTCTATGACTTCAACTCATAACTAACTTTCTTTGGGTTAGGAAGAGAAAACTCAAGCCCATTGCTTCCTGGATTCCCCTCTTCGAAGGAGAGCATACATTGGGGAGTGACATATTGGAACCTGTCAATATTTCCATTAGAGCCTTTATGAAAAACTAGAAAATCATGGAGTAGCTCCAGCTTAGGAAGTTATGATATTGAGGAGGTGGAGTCTAGCATGAAATTCAGGCAAGGCTGTGCCCTCTGAGATTTTTCATAGGAGTCCCAAACCACTGAGTAGCCATGTCCAGAGGAAGCTTTTTCCTTCACACGAATGTTTTTAAAGGGGAAGGGACATAAGGATGGGGTTACCCAGTGAGCATATTGGTTCTCTAAAATAGCTGTTATAACTCCATTTTCCATTAACCTGGTAAAAGGTTCCTTCTATGGCTTTCAATTCCATGTATATTCATAGGTAGGCTAACTCTCTTTCGGTGGTTTCTCAATGTCTACTGAAGGAGGGACTAAGCAACATTCCATATTAGGAAACATTGCTCTGTCCCGAATTCTACATATTCAACTTCAATCATAATTTTCCTCTCAGTGATAAGGCATTTACAATCAGAAAAAAAGACACATTGAGGTGTTACACCAAGGGTTATCAGTATCATTGGGACAGCTACTGGAGTCCCTATCATCATTTGATTTTGAATTTTTTTTAGCCTAATTGGCTGCGTTATTGCTACCAGTCAGCTTTGAAACCAAAATTTGCCCGGGCAGACTGTGCAACCAGTTTATTCTTTCATTTAAAAGCTGGAGAAATTCTTACAACTTACATCTAATTCAGTATCCAGGAATGACCTGATTTCCTCTTTAAAATCATGGATGACAACTCTTATTAATTAATATTTTTTGACATTCAGCTGCTAATACATCTTTGATACTGCTCATAATTTCCTCATGCAACAAGCGTTATTTCCCTAATTGGGGGTGCTTGCACGACTTGATTGTGCCAAGGCAGCTGTATTGCAACGGCCAGGCAACAAAAGAACACAAGTACTGGATGAATAACTACACCAATTAAAAGATACAGACAACTTCAGATGGTGGTTAGGTGGATCCTATTAGGACCTCCTTCAGTATCTGATTGCTGCATTGGAGAGATTTTCTTCTGAGGTATCTCTCTCATGTACAGCAGAAGGCTGTGTCCTAGTCTACCCGGGTTCAGCAGGGCAGACCCAGTGGCAATATCCACTTCATTTCCAATAATGGGAACAAGTAAAGACTACTCTTCTCCATCGGAGGAGTCACCTGGGAGGGTACTAGGAAACCAACGCTTTCCAGGTACTGTCCCCAACATGGGTTTCACCAGAAAGATGTAGTCTCCTCCTTCTGTAACGTTACTGAAACCTAGGTAGGCCACTAACAATACAGCTTAAAGCTTGCTGCTTAATTATTAAAACTTGCTGGAGGAGCAGTGAGCAGTCATGCTTAAAAATTGCTGCCAGGAGCATGTTACATATTTCACACCAGTCCGGCAACCAACCATATTCCCCTTTATTCCTACAAGGGCTATGTTCATGGCAGGTGGTATGAAGAGTACCCATTGGCAAAAAGCGGACCACGAAAATCGCTGTGGTGCACACCATGTGTAGGTCTTGCATAATAGTCCCCATAGTGATATAAGGAACAAGTATTTATTAGAAACTACTTGGTTTACTAATCATCTATAATCACTGTATGGGTAGTATACACTCAACATACTACAGGCTAACTATCATGATGAGCGTCATGACAAAACGTACTTGAGAGGCTCGAATAGGAGCCGAGTCCTGATCTACTTTCTCTTCGTTGGATGACACAAGTGACAAGGTGGTATATCCAACTTTAGGAACAATAGCCTTCTTAAGAAAACCCATCAGATCATGATGTTACTGATGATGTGGAGCTAAAGACAAATCTTCTAAACCAGACGTCTTTGCACAAGACACAGTTGGTTTCGAACGTTCTACCTTTGGTGCCAAGCGACTCACTTTAGGCATCGAGAGACTTACAGAAGGGGGGAACTGTGTACAGGTGAGTGTGAGTGAGTCGACACACCTGACGCTGAACACTGGGAGTGGACTGGTGACTGGAAGCAAGAGGTTGCTTACAATGCTCCAAATATCTAGGTGCTAGCACAGGTTGTTCAAATGAGGCTAACGACTCCGGACTGTCCCAAGGTGAATGCTCAGAAGGATCATGATGAGCAGGAGCATTAATGCAAGAAAGTTGCGGTCTAAGAACAGGTTCCTTATGCTTCTCCACAAGTGGGAGACGATACTTCTGAATCCAATGACAACTGAGCACCACTCACTAAAACACCTTTCCAGCGACATTTCAGCCGAAACCTGTGAACACACGACAGGTTCAACCATGGGGCAACTATCAGGGGCAATCTCCTCGACTGCCAGTATGACTTCTCCCCGGTGCAGAGGAGCAGGACTGACTTTAGGTCTAAGAGATCCGAGGGGCCAGACAGCGCCACTCCTCCACCACACATCCAGTAAGATGCCTTCCCAGTGGCTGTCTGTCAATACCTGACTACCCGAATGTAAACCCACGACCTCCCTTGGACCTCTGGTATTCCACTGCACAACACTTCACTGTTATAAGGATAAATTTATGATAAAAGAAATAAAAGACTGACAAAGGCATGGGATGGAAGTGAGGGAGCCAGGCGTAGGAGCAAATGAATAAGAAAGGAGGGCTAGTAGTAGGAGAGAACTGGTGCTGGGTGGTGCACACTCTGAGCTGGGCACAGGAGGTAGGCGGCAAGCAGCAGGCAACAGATGGAAGTAGGTGGTGGGCGCTCCTGTGCGCACAAGGGCGAAGAGAGGCTATTAGTGGGAGCCTCACTGATCTCTCAGTTACTGCTTACAGTGGTCCCGCCATATTCGCAGGGGATGTGTACCAGGCCCCACCACGAATAGTTAGAACCCTATAAAAATGCTTAAAACCTCCTATTTTGTTAGTTAAAACTATAGAAAAACCAACTAAAAATTTCTATACCTGGTTTTTTTAATAGCTTTATCACAAAAAGTGCATTATTTGAGGAGATTGACAAAAAAACCCAGGAATAAGTGGATATTTCTCATAGAAAAATAATGTGCATAGGTGAATTTTCCATGAATAGTGGGGGAAATTTTCCCGAGAGAAATCTGCAAATGCGAGAGTACGCGAATTTGGAGAAAGCGAATACAGGGGTCCAATGTACTTTCATGAACAATAATCGATCACCACACTTTTTACTCTCTATAGCAATTTCTGGTATCTAGGTATAAAACAACATACATAAAATGTATGAATATCATGGGTATTTTCTTATATTCAGACATGAATGTATTTTGAGATAATATTAATGTACGTGACTTTCTAAAACAAAAGATAATTTTAAATACAAAAGTAGTTTCAGCATTAAAGTACCAAAGCATATCTGATTCTAATATTGTAAAAAAAAAACAATTGCTTTTATTCTCTATTACAGTCAACCCCTACTACATGTTCTCAAGATTCACAGATTTTTTCTGTTGAGCATCTATAAATTATTTGCAAAAAATTCGGCAATTCACTGCCTTTTCTGTTGATAAATTCACTAATTAGTATATTTTGATGTTATTTTCATGACTAAATACATTTTTATGATAAAAAAATTATTTGGTAATTTTTAAATAATATTAATTCATATTTTTATTAAGTTTAATAAGATTAAATTATATTATATAATAAAAAGGGATTTTGACGTAAGGAAAAATCTATTTCTGGGCGATTGGCTCGTGTCGCCAGCGAAATATCCTTTAATCTATTATTTCTAGGGTAAATGTACTAACCACATACCAGAGAATAAATAAATAAAGACAAAAAGGTCAGTACAACTGACTCGCTCACCCTCCAAGAGGGTGTCGGTATGAACACTATGGCGAGTGAGACCACTACCACGGAGCCGATTGCCAATAGAAATCTCCCACTACAAAATCCCCACAAGAGGAGAGCCGACCCACAGAGTGGGCCAGCAACTACTACTACTCCATCCCATGCTGCCGACTGCTGCGCCTCTGGTGGCCATCCTGAAAGTTAGCAGACAATCTTGAGCGATGGGATGGGTAGGGCGGGATTTCGCTGGCGACACGAGCCAATCGCCAGAAATAGATTTTTCCTTACGTCAAAATCCCTTTTCTGGGTGCTCAGCTCGTGTCGCTGCGCAAAATCGTACCAGAGAAATAGCACAAGATTGTAAAGAAAATTCAACAAACAAAAAGAGGTCTCAAATAAAAGAGTAAAATAAAAGAAAAGAATATAATTGCTTAATAAAGATACATATACACAATGATACAAAATTAGAAATATTGCTTAAATTAAACTTAATGCTAATAATATTTCTTAAATTAAGGTAATTTACATATATATTGACAGGGGCTTACATGGAATAAAATTTTATAAAGTAGTATCTGTGTATCGATATGTACCAAGAACTCTAAAGCAATTATGACAATAACTTGAACAGAACAAACTTCAATAAAAATAATATATGAAGGAATGTATATGACTTAATATAGCAAAACCCGTACCATTGTAAATAAGATGTATCCCCTAGCATAAAAATAAGGGGATCACATCAAAGAGATCAATATATACAATCGATTGTGAGTGTCCCTAGCAAAAAAATAAGGGACACCCACCATATCATCATAAAAGCAGCTAAGACACAAGGTAACCGTGTAGATGAACAAGGCAGGCATAGACGAACTGTGGGTGAGACAGGTAGAAAGAGGACTGGATCTTCTACTAAAGATTAGGCAGAGTCGGGGAAACTATGTTACCCGCCGCAACTGCTGAAAATTTCAGAGCTTCCAAGGACTTTAAGTAATGACGTTTAAATACTGTCGGCGATTTCCATCCAGTATATTTTTTCAACTCATCGAAGTTCATATGTTGGAAATAGTTAATTGATGGGGCTACTGCCCTGACATCATGTGCTTTGGAAAAGAGTCAGGATTGGCTTGTTTAATAAAGTACAGGATCTTGCTGCCTGATGCCTGTAATAGATAAAGTACCACCTTTTTCTCTCTTAAAGAGACCCGATGAGGATGAGGAGGTCCTAGACAGAAAGGCTCGTAAGGTCGATACTGGGCAAAGAGATATCTCTTGTGGAAGGGTACTACCTTCCATGGTTCCCACCTCATCAAAGGATCTTCATTCTTGCTATAAACACGTTCCGGAGAAAGTAGCACTTCCCCTGTGGGAAGAAATTGAATATGATCCGGTCTCTGGATAATGCCGACAGTTCTGAAATTCTAGCTCCTGAGGCCAAGCTTAATAAAAATAGAGTTTTTCTTAAGAGCATTATAAATGAACATGTGTCATTATCAGTTTCTGAAGCCAGCTTTAGAACATCGTTTAAGAACCATGATACTGACGTAGGCCTTACAGAAGGTCTAAGTCTAGCACAAGCCTTGGGAATAGACGAGAAATAGGAGTCTGTCAAGTCTATGTTTGAAACCAAATTGAAAAATCTTTTTCAAGGCTGACTTGTTTGTCGTAATGGTGCAGCTGCCTAGCCTTTTTCAAATAAAGATCTGAAAAAGGATATAGCTGAATTTGATTGTCATGATTCTAACATATCTGATTCTCTCAGGAAGGTTGCTAACTTTTGACAGCAGCATCATACTGTCTCAAAGTTGATCTCTTTTATCGGATTCCGAAGAGATGTTTTGAGGGTCAATATTCGCATCCCTTTTCGCTGCAAACTTCATGAAATCCATAAAAGTTAGGGTTTTAGAATTCCGAGGAAGCGAACACAGTCTTCGTTTGCACTGACTGGGAGAGCCTGGACTGGGAGGGAATCCCGAAGAGGGCGAAGACCCAGTTCCAGAATTAGAGGGTACCAATTGCTCTTCGGCCAATCTGGGGCTACTAGAGCCACTTGACCCTTGAATGTCCTGAGTTTGTTCAGTACCTTCATGAGAAGATTCACTGGAGGAAAGACATAAATCTTCTCCCAGCCATGTTCCAGTCTAGGGCCAGGGCGTCCGTGGCATAGGCCAGAGGGTCCAGGTTGGGGGCCACATAACATGGGAGTTTGTGGTTCGCTTGGGATGCGAAGAGATCCACTTGTAGGCCTGGAACTCTCTGAAGAATCCATTGGAACGAACTGTTGTCCAGTGACCATTGTCCGACTCTAGAGGTACTGATCGGGATAGAGCATCTGCTATGGACGTTTCTCTACTTCCAAGCTATATGGTGGAGGAGAGGTGCCAACTGAACTTGTCCGCCAGGGAGAAGATGGCTACCATGACTGATTTAGATGACGTGATTTGGAGCCTCCCCTGTTTTATACAATGTATACCACTGCGCTGTCCAAGACTACTAGCTTTATGTGGGAGTACTTTGGCGGACGTAACCTTTTTTAGAGTCAAGAACACTGCCATTGCTTCCAGTACGTTTATATGGAACTGACGGAACTGAGGTGACCAAGTTTCCCTGAACTTTCTTGAACTGGGAATATCCTCCCCAACCGCTTAATGAAGCGTCGTGTGGATGGTAATCCCCGGAGGAGGAAACTGAAGGGGCATGATATCGACAAGTTCTTGACTTTCGCCCATGGGCGAAGTCGATTCCCGTAGAATCTGAGGGACTGAGGATAATTTGTCCCTGGACCTGACATTTGCTCGTGAGCGCCAGATTCTGGTTAGGTCTTTCAGTTTGGCTTTCATCAAGAATGTTTGTCACTGATGCAAACTGGAGTGAACCCAGGATCCTTTCCTGAGTTCTTCTTGACGCAAGTTTGTGACTCAGAAATTGCCTTACTGACTTCGCTATTTCTTTCCTCTTGGCTGATGGAATCGCAGAGTATGGGAGATAAAATTTTTTTCATTGGATGCCCAGCCACTGAAAAGTTTGACTCTGGAGTGAGTCTTGACTTGGACCTGTTTATCTTGAAGCCTAGATATTCCAGGAACTGAATCACTTTCAGTGTTGCTATGTGGCATTCCTCGACTGTTGGACGCCCAGATCAACCAATCGTCGAGATACGCTACTACCATAACCCCTTGCGATCTTAGTTGTTGAACTACTACTTCCGCCAACTTCGTGAACACCCTGGTGCTACGTTGAGCCCGAAAGGAACTACCTTGAAGGAGAATGTCTGGTCTCCTATCTTGAACGCAGATACGGACGGAAGTGTCTTGCAATGGGATATGATAGTAAGCGTCTGTAAATCGATAGAGGTGGTGACGGCCCCACGGGAAGTAAGGTCCGTACCTGCGAGATCGTGAGCATCTTGAACTTGTCGCAGCGAATGGCTAAGTTTAAGCGGGACAAGTCTAAGATTACCCTTCTTTTTTGTGAGCCTTTCTTTGGAACGCTGAACAAGCGTCCTTGAAATTTTAATCTGTTTGACTCTCGCTATAGCTCCTTTCTGAGGAGGTCCTCCGCATACTCCGTCAATTCTTTGGATGGAAGTTGGCGGAAAGGTCTGGATGGGGGCGGGTCCGCTACCCAACTCCAACCCAGGCCTTTTGACACAATGCTCTGCGCCCACTTGCTGAAATTCCACCGGTGGCGGAAGTGAAACCGCCTCCCTCCTACCTGAAAGTCCTCATTGATGTTGGTAGCCTCCTCGGCCTCCCCTGAAAGCTTTCCTCTATTAAAGGACCCTCTCGATCCTCTCCCACGAAAGGATCGCTTACCTCTGCCTCCCTTACCCGAGCGTCATACTTCTGGGAAGCCTGACCCTCGAAGACTTGATTGAAGGCTGGAGAGAGACGTAAGAGGTGGAGGTTGAGGCTGGGGGGGAATGACATAAATTGGCTGCGACTGAGCCTTGGAGGTAGAAGGTTGGGCTGCTTGCACCAACTGGGACAGCTGGAACCTGCTGAGTAAAGCGTGGCTGTTTCTTCTGGTAAGGCTGGAAACGTCTGGGTTTCCTTTGAGCCTTACCCTTGACCACTTGATCTTGGCGTCTCTTGGCCGTAAGACCCCAACGATCTTTAAGGCTTTGGTTTAGTCTCGTAGCCTCTGCCTGGACCTCCTTCACCATCGCCTCTGGGAAGAGGTCTGCTCCCCAGATGTTCGATGCAAGCAACTTATTCGGTTCATGCTGAATCGTTGCTTCTGGAGGACATGTTTTCTACAGTTTGTTCTAGCCGTGGCGAACTCAAACATATCAGACTGCACCGTTTGAGTCAGAGACTTGGTGAGAAGCTTAAAAGTGGCTCAGAACCATAGGAAATGGTAGCCACCTCGTCATGGCCATGGTATTGATAGACCTGGCTAACCTAGATTTGGCATCAAATTCTGCCTGAATGAGGCTATCTGGAAGCCTAGGCAGCTTCTCACCAAACTGCTCCATAGCACAGTCTGGTTTGAGTTTGCCCGCCGAAAAAGTGTTGGGCAGATCTTCCCACAACTCACCGGCTGAGGGAAGTAAAGGAGACGTAGGGTCCGCTTCTTTCAGCTGAGGCATCGAATCCCCCTTCTGGGCTGCTGGAATGGTGGTCGTAGCGATCTTTGTCAAGAAGGGAGCGGGGTACTCTCTTCCATTGTAAAGATCGTAAAATGACTCTTAAATGGTTGTATCTTTGTGTGGAACAGTCCATGTCCTCTAGACATCCACCTGAGCCATTCTCTCTGAGCCTGGTCTCGTGAATAGAGGACTGTCTCTTTCGGTACCTTATCGTCTCGAGTCATGGCCGAGGCGGTGAGCCTGGCGTAGCCGATGAACGGAGGCTGAAGGTCTTCCGGGTAGAACTCGAAGTCTTCAATCCTCCGAGTTCCACATTCCGGGATAGAGATAAGCCCGTCTTGGAAGGGGGCGTATGACGCTACTCTCCAAAGGATTGTTCATAGAGAACGGAGGTAGAGAGTCATACGGGGGTAACTGCGCTCCCCTGTGCTGAAAGGTGGGGGAGAGAACTAGTGGAGCTTGGCTCAGTCCGGCTATAATGTTGTCCTGAGAGTTGATCCTATCAGACAACCGGGAGATCATCTGTTCCATACTGGTTTTCAGAGAACCAACCAGATCGCCCACTTGTTGCAATAGACCAGCATTGGAATCCAAAGCCGGAGCTGCTTGCGGAGGTGGACGGGTGGCTCTGAACCGGAACCAAAGGTAGTGGAACTGTTGACTCCGCTGGAGTGTGTGATCTCTGGTGGAGGATCTACTCCTAGAGGATTTAGAGCCGGACCCAGAAGCTTTAGACCTCTCTGCTCCGGATTTCTAGCCGGAGACTTACGAGATGAAGATGACGCCGACGCCGTCTTTTTAGACGACGACGACGTCTTAGTCAAGGTTTTTACTGCTTGACCTTTGACCTTGGGTCTAACGGAAGCATCAGGAGAAGTATACAATTCTGTACCTGTAAAGCCTTGGAAGGATGGAGAGGTTGCAGGGGTAGAAGTCCAGTGGCACCCAGGGCATCCCTTGGGCGTCCAACGTACATACCTCGACCAACAGGTCGTCTACACCTACCATGGGTTCGATATTAAGATCCATGTAGCGACTTCCGAGGAGATGTCCTGGCCTGGATCCGTCAACGAGGCAGCGAGCTGTTGTTGAATGAAAGCGATAGTCGGGGCCGCCTCTGCTGGGTCGACGTAGCCCGTTGACTTGCTCCGGGGAAGATCAGTACCGCCAACCTCTTCTCAAGAATGTAGGGCATACCCTTGGCGGCGTTCTTCCCAAAACCGCCGACCCACAGGCCCGCAGGGTTGTTGCCAGGGCGGTACGGGATCCTTCACAGCCGGAGCCTGGAAGAGAGGGTATTTATTAGATTTAAGATTAAACTTAAAACTAAAACTAAATTAAAAGCTTAACTTAAATTATAGGGGATGCAAACCCCTTGAATTTTTATCTTAAGTTTACGAAAGATTGAATTTAGAAAACTTAAGAACTATAACAAATTGGGGTGGGGACTGACTAACGGAGTTTGGAATACTTACCCGTCTAAAAGCTGGCTCACCAGATCTAAACAGATGGTGCATGTCTCGTGATACCAGACCTGGAGGTCCCCGTGCGGAGCTCCCGCGCCATGGAGCATGGGACCCCGGCAAAACTTCATGTCCACAGGGATCTTGAAGTGTGGCGGCGCATCCCGGATGCTCACAGTTGGTGGTCTGTAAGTGAAAAGACACATGAGTATCTTAAAGGCTATCACTTTACAGGCTAAAGGACAGAGAACTCTCCGTTGCATGCCGGAGCTCGGAAAAATTTTGGGCATAACCCTCCCTTAAGACGCCTGAATAGGCTATAACCCCGGAGAGATCCGGTGAGCAGATAGGGAGGGGGATGGTTTAAGGTAGCTTAAGATAAACTTACTAGTTTAACATAACAGATTCTTAAACCTATAAAATTCGAACGTACCGGACTAAGTCCAGTGCGTGGCGGAGGGTGGTCGCGACTCAGCGCGACGGAGGGGTTTAGTAGAGACCAACTGTATGCCTCGTCCACCCTGCTGGGGCGGACTAGCACCTTTCCTCTGGATGCCGGGGCTCCGGTAGCAAAGGAGCCCCAGTAAGGTGGGAAAGGGCGAGAGGGCACACAGACTCGCTAGCAACGGAGCGACGGAGTAGCGACGGAGTAGCGACTGAGGGGGAAAGGCCAGTCCCCCACCCTTACCATCCGCCGACCGAGAAGCTGGAGAGGTCGAGTCCAGTCTGGGTCTGTCCCGTCCCTCTACTCCCTCCGCTGGGGGGAGAGGGAGGCAGGCTCGGGTATGCGGAGCGAGCGTGGCAGACCAACCCACCCCCCGACTCTATGGAAGTAGCGGGGGGGGGAGGGGGGAAGATCGACTGGACAGGCGTCTGGCTGCTCCGTGATCACGTAGTGACCACGGGGCGTAACAACAAAACAATGAAACAATAAGGCCTAGAAAACACAAGGCCGGTCTGATCAGAGAGATGCTATCGGGAAGCAACCGAACTGAAGAGCGGTAGCATATGGGCCCTATGGGCCATAACCTAGGCTAAGTGAAGCCAGACGCCTACACTAACATAAACATAAAACATAATATAATATAAAATAAATAAATCATGAAAGAAAGAAAACAAAATAGTAGGAGAAAAAACAAAAATCCAGGAGTGTATGACTAACCCGAAGGAAAGTCTACACTCAAGCTAGTCCGGGGCCGATACTAAGAGCCGTGGCTAGGGTTCTGGATAGAAGGAGCCTACATAAGGTAAAAGACATGCATGCATGCACTAAACCGTGTAGACTGTACCCTAAAACAAATAGGATGATTAAAAATAGAGCGTACTAAAGTAAGGGAATGTTCTGGGTATGGGAGACCAAGAACGGACCCGCCACGAGGCAGAACCATGCTGCCATGCTTCCGACCTAGAGTTCGTATTTATACCTAAAAAACGGCAAATACGGGCTCAGGGACGGAAAAAACCAAATAGCGATAAACAGTGAGTACTTAACTTATCTGCTGCGATGGCTGCACGCTCCATGATAAATAAATCCAAAATTAAGGGCACAAATAACACAGAGTAAAAAAGGGCACGTGTATACAGTGTGCGCTAACTGAAAAGGATGTCCACCAGAGGCGCAGCAGTCGGCAGCATGGGATGGAGTAGTAGTAGTTGCTGCCCACTCTGTGGGTCGGCTTCTCCTCTTGTGGGATTTTGTAGTGGGAGATTTCTATTGGCAATCGGCTCGTGGTAGTGGTCTCACTCGCCATAGTGTTCATACCGACACCCTCTGGAGGGTGAGCGAGTCAGTTGTACTGACCTTTTCTTTATTTATTTATTTTCTCTGGTATGTGTTAGTACATTTACCCTAGAAATAATAGATTAAAGGATATTTCGCGCAGCGACACGAGCTGAGCCCAGAAATAATAATTATCCTCTCTCTTACTGAGAGTATATGTGTTTTTGTAAAAATAATTATTTACTAATTTTTCAATATTAATATCTATGTAAACAGCAATAATATCAATTCATTAAGAAAATCCTGTAGTGAATAGTAGGGTTTTAGTTTATAAATTAATAAATCATGTAAAAATAAAGGAAACCCCTCCCCAATCTTTATGTTGAGAGACTTGAAAAGAAGAGAGAGTGTGAACCTGTCAGAAATGTCAAGAAACCTGATGGCAAGGGTGGGACGGTCAGTGATGCCAACTTAGTGGATCCAAGTGTTGCCAGCTTGGCAGTCAAAGGAAATGCTGAAAAATCTCTCTCTCTTTTGGCAGTCCAAAAAAAAAAAAATTGTGTGTGTGTTCTTTGCAGATTTTTCTGCCAAGCCTATCTATAAATTATTTGCAGAAAATTCGGCACTTCCCGGATCCCTTTTTGATTGTTTTTTGATAATTTGCACTATTATTGTGTTATTTTGATGTTTTATCATGACTATATAAATTTTTTGTTTTTTATGATGCAATAAGGATTTACTAATTTTCAAATATTATTTAGTTTAATATAATTAAATAAAAACATAAAAATAATAATTCTCTCTCTCTGTTTTGTAGAAATAAATTATTACCTAATAAATAATAAGTAGTAATAATAATAATAATTTTAATAATAATAATACATTTATTACAATATCTATGCATTTCTGTGGTAAGTGAAAGAATAGAATTCACCCATCTTTTGTAGTAAGCGAAGGTGGGCCTGTCAGACATGTCACATTACTTGACAGAAAGTGACTGCGGGTCCAAAATTGTTGCCAATGCCTGATCAACTCATTTGTACTTTCTCTCTTCTCTCTCCTCTCTCTCTCTCTCTCTCTCTATATCTCTCTCCAATGACAGTCAGTCAAATCCTGGCCTTTAAACTACAGGATCGACAGAGGGAATAGCAATCCATGGGTAAACCCCGTCAATCCATGGGTAAACCCCGTCAGCCTACCTTGGACCTCCGGTATATCTTCTTCCTGGTGCAGGGGAGCAGGACAGTGAGCTTTGTCTAAGAGAAACCACCTCCTCCACTAACACTTCACTGGACATTTTATCACTATTCACTTTGTCCCCACATTCACTCTCACTTGTCCATTGAGGACTCGATGGGATGCCCCTATCTCAGACACAGAACTTACAAATAGGTTGAATTTCTTATCAAATTTGTTATTAGTCCTAGATTTGAGACTAACAATGGCACTTGGTTCAGAAGCATGGGAGCTGAGCATGGGAGTGGGTAGGGGAATAGGAGGACTGAGGATGGGAGAAAGGTTATTTCCAAGAGTAGAGGGAAGAGCAAGACAGGAGTCTGTCTAGGGCCTAGGCAAAGAATCTTTACTAATCAAGGCCCTAGTTTCAA
Organism: Macrobrachium nipponense; assembly: GCF_015104395.2. NCBI lineage: Eukaryota > Metazoa > Arthropoda > Malacostraca > Decapoda > Palaemonidae > Macrobrachium > Macrobrachium nipponense. The sequence goes on along the minus strand of NC_087200.1, from coordinate 138,291,404 downwards.
CACAAGTGGTCGCCTTTAATCCTATTTTTTTTTTTTCCAATTTATTCAGGTGTGTCTCAAGAAGCTTCCACCTGCTTTCTTTCCAGTTCTTACACTAAGCAAGTAAGCTCTCTTGTAAAAACTTGCCCCCTACACATACTGCACAAGGTATGTGCATCATAGCAGAGTTTGGTCAATACTATAGTCTTGCAGCCTTCACTAAAATAGCATAGACTGGTAGTGCTAGAATATCTAGAATCCGACATATGGACTAACTAAAGCTAAGGAGAAAGAAGCTAAAGCTGCAAATCAAACCAAAAAAAGGCAACAGCTGAGAACTAAAACGGGTATGTCACCGACTTCAGCAAACTGGAGAGTTATGAACTCAGGAGCAAGACGACATGTTGTCGATTGCGCACCATAAATTAGAATAACACTGATGGCTTCTGTTGCTTGCTAGCTCCCATTGCAGTGAGCGGGGCCTGTCACCCCTGCTTTGCAATTAGTAACTTGTTCGCAAATTTTTGAATTAAGGGTGTCGTGCGAGCATAATTGTTAGCTAAGTAATTATGTACTTGGTAGGTTACTTATATAAAATGACTGAGTTATCTTGTACACTATACATATTATCCTTTTCTATAATTCTATCTTCAGCTAAATGCTATTACTATACAACCAATAGTGGAGGTCTTCAATTCTGCAGGTTTTTCATGTAGCAGTGAAGTGAAGTTTAAATCTCTTCTTTTTAGTGTCTTTGGTTTCCTTTACAAATGAACCCTTTGTCATTACAATTTAAAATTACTTAGACACATTAAACAACACTCCAACTACCATTTTAGATATAAAAATAGTACTGTGCTGTACAAAATACTAGTTACTGAGTCATGGTATTCTCAAACAAACTTATGTATTTCTGTTATAATTCTCTGAAACATATATCTGAAATTTAGGAACATACTAGATACCTTAATTGTACATTAGACTTACCATGCCTTCCATGCCATGTGGAAGCAACAAGACTAATCCAGACTGGCGAATCCATTTTGACTGGCCAGATGATATGAACTGATCAATGATACACTGAGCAGTGTTGTTGAAATCACCAAACTGAGCCTCCCAGATTACAAGTGCATTAGGATTGGTCATGGAAAAGCCAAGTTCAAAGCCAAGTACTGCATATTCTGACAAGGAAGAGTTACACACAGTGTATGGGGCCTGATCTGGATACAGATTTGCTAGAATGTTGTACTGTGACTTATCAACCTGCACAAGAAGAAATAAAGAAGAATTAATATACTTGAAATCTACATCTAAGTATGAAGTAAAGCACAAAACAAGCAGGAATAAAAGCACAAAATTAATTCTCAATTAAGCTATACAAAGCTCCAACTTTCATGGGAGCTACCAAGTTATATAAAAAAAAAGAGATTAAGGATAAAATAGGTACCATGCAGCTCTGTATCAACTAGTCTTTCTCCAAATAAAGCAAACAGAAACCACTCATTGTCATTTCATTATTAAATAAAGCAGTAACACCATTCTGCAATGCAACACAACCACTAAACTGGCCACCCCAAAGGAGTACTAAATGAAATGGACTTATGAGGTGCACTGCAGGTAAAACTGACAGTTCTTTAAAGCAACCCTACAGTCACCAGCACTACTGCTTTTTGTTTTCTACTTTTCAGCCATTCTCTTTAGTCTCTCCCTAGGTATCAGTCAAATTCCTTGCTCTTGTGATTATTTTAATTTTTTTTCTAAATTGAAGCATAACGTAGTTGCCCAAGATTCCAGTTAAAAACTTTTAAAAAATAGTCAATTTGAAATTATAGTGTATGTAGAACCTTCCACACAATCAGCATTTTCACTCATGAGAGAATATCTGAGATACTAACAAACTTATTACAAAGCTCTAAAAGGAAAAGCCCATCAACCAATGAAATTATTATAGGACTTCATAAACCAACTCTCAACCAACCTTACTTTTACAAGATGTACACTTACTTTTTGAAATAGCTCTGTTCAATACATTACACTTTTTAATACAACACGGCACTAGCGAATGAAATGGTTCAACTTCCAAACAAGTATAGCTATACAAGTTTATTGATACTAGTACTATCAAAGTAATGGCTAATGACATGACAACTTACTATTGGATACACCAAGAAGGATTGATTTGAATTAAACTGAAGAAAAATGAGAATGTGTCAATTAACATAAAACTTTTACTGCCCTGTAATGAAAAAATTAATCTCAACGAAAATAACTGTTCACCTTTCAAAAATGTTTCACAATATAAAGTAAGCTGCGAGGTTCCACTTCTCTCATTATTCTACCTACAAAACATTAAACAAGAATACACATGTTACTGTATATATCAAATACTACTATACATATATAGATTTTATGCTTGATATCTTGGTCTGTAATAAAAATGAATATTACAACTCAAAATGTATACACTTAACAAAATTACAGATGGTCATACAGTAGTACCTCGAGATACGAAAGGCTCAACTTACGAAAAACTCGAGATACGAAAGCCAATACGAAAAATTTAACGGCTCTACATACGAAAAGTTTTCAAGATACGAAAGGTTTCTGAAAGTCCGAGATTCGCCCGGATAACAATTTTGAAAATCGCGCCGCACGACGCCGCCATCTTAGTACTAGTAGACTCGCCACCATCCTCCTGCTCTCCCATTGGTTCCTGATGCTAGTCGCGGCCATGAAATCCTTCTCTCCTATTGGCCAGCGTCCCTCCCATCATGCATCTACTATGTACACGTGGTGGCGTGCCTCGGCCACTCGGTACCAGCATTGTTATAGTATGCACGCGGTATTCGTTTTCGGGATTGTCAATGTGTATGTTATTTAAAAAAAAAAGTGACCAAGATCTCTCACATGGGATAAGTGATCAAGGTCTCTCTCATGGGATAACTGGAAACTTTGCAAGGTTGGTAGAATCTCCACCCCCTGCTGAACAGAGGGTGTAGACCAATCATTTACAACATGCATACCAGTACGTATAATCAAGGCACTTCAGTTTATGTTGAAGGTCAGCAGCCGAACATTCAGTACCCAAATCAGTTGCAGAGAGAGCATTTGGTTGAACAGGGTTTTGATGGACACCAGGGCCAACAGAGTCATGAGGTGCAAAAAAGACCAAGTGATAAAAACAGAAAGTTGAAATTCTGTATAGAAAAAAAAAAATAAAAAAATAAAAAAAAACTATGCAAATGGAAAAAAAGGTAAAAAAAAAAAAAAAAAAAAATCAAAAAAAGAAGAAAAAAAAAAAATAATAAGGCGGAAATTAAAGCCGCTTTTCATAAAGTGCAATCATTTGTAGAAGACACCCCCCGAAAAGGCTCTCACTGGAACATTGTGTACGTTTATTTTTTAAAGTGTACGTACGTACATATGTACAAAAGAAAAAAAAACGGCAGAAATTAAAGCCGCTTTTCATAAAGTGCAATCATTTGTAGAAGACATCCCCCGAACAGGCTCACACAGGAACATTGTGAAACGTAGGCAGAAGCAATCTTCCTTGGATAGTTACGTATGTACGTAGCCTCACTCGAAAGGTAAGCTTCCACATTTTACGTACAGTATATTTCTTGTTACCATGTACACTATATTTACAGGTTATATTTTGCATTTTTTTATTGATTTAGATATTGAATGGTCCAAATTGTTGTAGTATTTCATTGTTTATAGGTCAATTTAGCTTTATTATCAAATTTACTGGGGTGTTTTTGGAGGGCTTGGAACGGATTAGCCATTTTACATGTAACATGTGGTCCAAGATACGAAATCCTCACGATACGAAGGGCGCCTCAAAACGGATTAATTTCATATATCGAGGTACTACTGTATTTAAATATAAAATTGGAATCTAGATAAATATAAATAAAAAAGTTCAAAACTACTTTTACCTGCAAAAAAAGTTTTTCTAAGAAGTGTACCTGTTTATTTTTAAATATCAACTTATATAAATTGTATTACTCACATGTCAAATACACACTAGGAATAAACCCCTTCACATGCAAAATATTTTACTACAATTAATAAAAAAAATGTATTAAGATAGTGAAAAGAATCAGCAATGTTTAGAGACAAAGATGTCAAAGAAGAGCAAGCATAAGTGAAAAAATTCTTTTCTTTATGGGACTTTTGGGGGGTGACAAGAAAATTAAACCCAAATGTGCACTCTAGAATGTAGCCATATGGATGTTGAGGCCAGGGTGTGGAGGCAATTATAATATGTTAGAGGGGGGCTCCAGCTGAGATTTTATCATGAAGTTAATGCAACGTACATACAAAAGAATATTATTAATGCAAAGTAAATACAAAAGAAAACTGTAACTCAGGTGAATTTTTGACTACAGTACTTAGCACATGTGCCATTTGCAGTTTACTGAAATACAATGTTCCATGACTACCTAATAAGGGATTCAGAGCTGATGAAGCAGTTTTCAACAACACCTCTATCAAAGCATTGGATAAAGGTGAAAGTTGGTAAGTGTATATATTATATCCATACCTAATTTTTGCATGTATTATTTAGTACCTAAGTTTGATAGTTTTGATATTTATAGACTCAAAAATTAAGTTGCCAATGCCAAAGCCAAGAAAATCACAGAAAAGGATCCAAAAACCTTTTGTGACGTAAGCATGTTATGACGTCATGAGGCTCTGCCCATCCACCAGGTAGGAAGTAAGTTCCTAACATAGTCTAGGCTTCAACAAATTTGATAATGGCCAGCAAGACATGGAATTGTCCTCGTGCAAAGAACTCGCCCCAGAGAAGACCACCACCAACCTCTACTACAGAAACTACATGAGCAGTGAGCACATAGCTGATGAAAGAGTCTTGAAGAAAATAATTAATGAAAATGTGAAATCCACTGACAGTAACACTGAAATGAAACATAAAGATGACGTCATCCCTCGTAATGAAAAACAACCTAGTCCCTCCTGTAACTGACCCCCCTCAGGCAAAGTAATGTAGTCTACCAGTTCCTGTGCCCCATTCATGGGTGCCGTGAATCTTACATTGGTATGACTACCATGAAACTCAAAAAGACTGTCATGCAATGGACAGGAAAGAGCAATTTTCAATCATTTTGTGACCCACAACCAGCAACGTCCCACTCAACAGCAAACGATATCTGCAACTAGAATCATAGACTATGCCAGTGATACCAGGTGCCTTCGGATGCTGGAAGCCCTGCAGATACTGAAACATCAACCTCCCTTGAATACAACCCAGGAGCCATTTCTGCTCCCCACTCAAATAAGACATATTCCAATGCAACTCCTGAAGATGCACCTACAGGAAGACAAGCCACCACAGGCTCACAGGCGCCCCAACAGAAGGAAGATGAACTGAAGAAAGAGACAATGGAGGAAGAGAAACAGAAGTAGAAGCACCTGCATGAAGACAAGTCCCTACAGGAGAAAGATGCCCTGGACAAAGTGCCATAGGAAAAGAAGCTATCACCATCAGGAGACAGCAGCCCAGCTTTGATAAAAAGGTGATGCTGAAAAACCATGTTTCAATGGCTTTGAATCCTTTAGTAGGAGCCAAGCACAAAAGTATTCATAATTACAAAAAGAAAAAAAGTTAAATTTTAAGCACCCTGCATACACAAAAAATAGTAAGACAAACTTGAAATGGCTAATTAAGCATATAATAATAGTGCTGCATAATATCATCAGCTGTTGCAATATACTTCTCAGTCATGCTTCCACAAGATAAGAAGTTCTAATTCAATTTAATAAATCTATGCAAATATTTAGTTTCAAAAGCAGTGAAATACAGGAAAACCTTCTTAAGTTGTAGTGTTTTAAAGATGTTGATCAGTGTGAACTTTGGGTTAAATATTAGGCTATCTTTGTCTGTTTTTTCTCAAATAGAGCAAAATGCATGGCAATTATACTATTCTCATTTGATTATTCATTTATCATTAACACTGAACAATTTTCAAAGTGTTACATATATTTACAAATATAGCTATACTATTTGATGTATCTAACTCCAGGTATTCCAATACGTACAAGGTTTCAGTTACTCAAGTTGGTATATGGTGCACTTATTATATTCATTTTTATTTAAACCCTTTTTTATACTACATCCTTGTTTTACTGGATTTTCACAATTCTTTGTTTCAATTTACATCTTGTAATTTTGTTATCTGTATAGTAGTACATATTGTTAAAGCGATGACATGTATAGTAATGTTGAGATCAGCTTTCAACTCAAGTTATGTATTTATACATTAAAGGAAAATGAGCAGATAAAATTCATGCAGTATTATTAACAGAGAAACAAATCATATTTGCATGCATACTGTAAATTACCTGCAACATGCTACATTACCTGCAACATGCTACAGAGATTACAGTATGTATGTTTTACATACATTAATGAGACAATGCATGATGACTTAGGCATTTCAATTCACGTTTTAGTCTGGCAAGTCTCGACTAAGTTTACCCTCATCTATCAACACTTAAAAAGGTTTTACTGTTGTTATAAAAGCAAAACCATCCAAAAACCCATCTATCATAATTTGTTAGTCTTCTTAAGCAAGAGTAAAAGCTATACTGTGTCCCCTTACAGTTGTATCTTTAGTCATCTGAAAAATTAAAACAGAATCACTACACTTTGAGATAATCAGATAAAGCTGCAAATAAAAACATAAATAGGTAAACTTAAGACTAGCTAAGTGTTCAAATTTTCAATAAATATGTACTACAAATTCTACTTCTAGTTCATATCTTCATCATTACAACAATAAACAGCTCCTTGAGTATTTCCTACATAGCAACACCTAGAATTTATTATTATACAGTGCTATTAAACCTGTATTCCTTCAAACCTTTCAAATTAATTATGTTTGAACATATCTCCAGCATTTTTAAGATACTTTACCCCATGTCATCATTTTGAGCTGATTCCCATTACATTATTAATATCATTAGAGTATTACTATTAATATTATGAAATTAAGAAGACTACTGAGTAGCATTTCTATATACACTCATACAGTTCACCCAAGTTACAGTCACCACGTGAATAACATGAGTTTAAATAACGCACTTTAATTCTAACAAGAGCAAATGCTTATGGAGAAATGTTTTACTAGCATGCTAATTTAGATTAAACATGGATTTACTCATGAACAATGTTTTCAAATTAGCTGTGCCTAAGATGGTCCTGGGTGGCAATGATGTTACAGCCACACTACGTAACGGCAGGAGAAAGACCAATTTAGGATTCCCAGACGTAAGATAATTATTGTTCAAATGTGATACTTTGACCTTGTGTGTGATATACAATACCACGTGTACCATAATGCAATAATTCGTGAAATAAAATACAGATAGACACAGATTTCCAATAGGGTTTTAGGTCCTTATATTCAGGTTGAAAGCCAAATTTTGGCACAAATTGATTTGCCATAAAGTATATAGGTATATGGGCTACCCCACTGCCTACCACGGTTTTATTACCATTACTAAATTTTTATATAGTAATTCTCTTACCAGTTGTTACCAAATTGTATCATAGTTCACTTGTTTTACTTATTTTTATAAAGTAACTCTCTTATCAGTTGATGCCAAATGTTTAATATTTCATTTGTTTTATTTATCTGATAAACTTCCCTGTTTGATTCACTGCTGTTTCCTTACCCTATATTACACCACCAAGTGTTACATCATTCATATTGCATCAGAGACCGGAGTCTTTAAGTATGTTATTTTCAGGAACATTTTTCAAAAAAGTTATTAATCTTGAGTTTTATTGAGATCAGTGATTTGTCATTGTGCCTTATACCAGTCATATTAAGTATATTTTAGTCAAATATATGAAATATTTATGATAATCAGAAAACTGGTTAAATTACTTCTTTAGACACTCTGAAATAACATATCAAAAGTACCCATTAATCTACCCAGAGCTTTGTCTGAGATCTTGGACATGGCCACCAAATTTCAGTTTTTCGCTATTTCCATGAAAACAGTTGGTCTGGAAAAAAAACCTGCTGAATACACAGTTATTGAAAATTTAATTTTCTACAAAACATTTTCTATAAATATTCTTACATATTCTTGCTATGAATGAAATTTTAATGATATTCACATTTTTTTGCCTTTATTCAATTCTGTGCTGATCCAGACATTTATTTATTCACTTCCCTTTTGTTGCTTATTAATTTTTGCCATTTTTTTTTTCATTTTTACACATTTTGGTACTATATAAGTTAATTTATATCTCTCTTATTTCAGAATCACCAATAGTATGTAACACTGTAAAGGAATTTATAGACATCTGCAGTAAGTTGCCACAAGAAGCAAAGTGGCAAAGCTTTGGACACAGCATATTTTCAGGGGTAACATTGATGCTACACTACATCGAGGATGAAAGATTGGGAAATTGGGCATTAAACCTAATGTCCGTTCAGGAGTTTCTTAATTCTTCTCTCTTCTGTAAGTCTGAGCAGTTTATACTCTCCTTGTCCAAAGAATGATGAAACTGTGTCACAGACTTGCAGCATGAAGGAAAAGGATGTAATCTTTTAGTGAACCAAGGGAAGCTTGTAGATCAGAGGAAGTGTAATGTGTTGCAAGCACTATTCCGTGACCAGGTTTCAGGAAAATGATATTTCTATTTTTTGGTGTCAGTGCAGTCAGTCATAAGTATAAGAAGGTCAACATCTTTTCCAACAACAGCAATGGTGCTAGTAGAACTTAAACTCTAATGTATAGCTGCCTGTATGATCAAAAAGTGTGTATCATCAGTTGCTTGTTTCACTGAGATACAATTTTCATTTATAGTTTTCTTGGCAATTGACTAATAAATGTTGATTTGAAGAGGATATCCATGCTTTAGAGTATGCTGTCTGCATATTTTGTATGAGATTTTGAGTCACTATATCCATCAAGAACAATGAGTATTTGTGTGGTAATACTGTTTGATGTAAGACATGCATACATCATAGACCTCATCATAAGTTGGTCCTTGAACATGAAACGGACATGTAACACGATGGAGAAAACCTCCATCAACAATGAAAATTTATGCTAATATTATTGAAAACACTATAAATTGCCTATTTGTTTGTTTTTATCAGTGAATAAAGCAAGTAGCATTGGAGCAAGTTAATACTCAAAATAATCTTGCAAATCATCACCACTTTCTAATGTATGAATTATTCTTTGAAAGAGAAGAGTTGTATCAAATGGAACTACATTTTCTTGCATTTCAACTCGAGTTAATTGTTGCCCGAAGTAGCACAAGGTTGTTGTGCTTCAATTTTACATAACTGAAATTTTGACCAATTACAGTGGTACCTCGAGATACGAAATTAATCCGTTCCGAGACGGCCTTCGTATCAAGAGTTTTTCGTATCTTGGAACACATTTTACATGTAAAATGGCTAATCCGTTCCAAGCCCTCCAAAAACACCCCAGTAAATTATATTTCCAGGCCTAAAACACATGTTCTAGGGTTACGACGGAAGAAATATGACTCCAAAGAGGCAAAATACTGTACATACTTGAGTAATATTCAACTGCATATAATGTTCAACCCCATTTTTACTGCATATATTAGATCTTTAGCATATGTCCCTTAGCAATAAGCCTAGCCTATGTTAGCGGTTGCTACTCTAGCCTAGTCTATGAGTCTGACATCTAAACCTAAGAGCTAAAAGCTTAGAATATGCCAATAAAATGTATAAATAATCAGTATGTACTCATTTCAAATAATTATTAATTAATCATTAACTATAATACACAAACAACAAAAACAAACCTTCCAATCGATTGTTTACATTCAGCTCTTACCCGGTCTTACGCAGTATGGAACGAGCGCCAAGCAATCATTTTTCCTAGCACACAGTAAGCCATAAATTGTCATTATTATCTCTCTTCAACTAATGAAACCACCAAACAGTATAATAACCATTCATTTCTATTCTTTATTCTATCTTTACTTAATGGAGATACCGAGTTACTGACAGCTATAATGAAACATACGTATACGTAACGTAATAATAAAACAGAAGAAAAATTCTAAAAAATGCATATTTGTTGGCAGTCTGATTTATTTTATATTTTATGATATCTAATTCACAATTTTTTTATTAAATGTATTGCATGTACTCATTTCAAATAATTATTAAGTAACCATTAACTATAATAAACAAACAAACAAAAAGCTTCCAAACATCTGTTTACATCCAGCACTTACGAGTATCGAACGATCGCCAAGCAATCACTTTTACAAGCCATAAATTTTCATTATCTCTCTTCAACTACTGAAACTACCAAACAGTATAATAACCATTCATTTCTATTCTTTATTCTATCTTTACCTAATTTTTTTTTTTTATTAAATGTATTGCATGAATACTAAGTTTTTCAATTTACAGCAACCTTTTACCAATAGAATACTTAAAGCACAAGGGGTAGATGCTGACCAATAGGAGAGCAGGACCTTATGGGGTGACTAGCATCAGGAACCAATGGGAGAGCGGGAGGATGGTGGCGAGTTTACTCAGTTGGCGGCGCGGGAGTTTTAAAATGGTTCTCGGTGGTCCGGGCGAATCTTGGGACTTTATAGCAACAACCTTTCCTATCTTGAAAACTTTTCGTATGTAGAGCAGTAAAATTTTTCGTATTGGCTTTCGTAACTTGGATTTTTCGTAAGTTGAGCCTTTCGTATCTCGAGGTACTACTGTATAGCATTCATAGACTCCAATCCACTTTCCTAACTTTTGTAGCAGTATATTTACTATTGCCATAACCAATCATTCCAGTTGTGACTGAAAAAATCTGCATTTTTCAGGGAAAGTTGAAGATGAGACAAGCCATTCCGAAAAATTTTCTGTATCGTCATTATCTCTCACACTTCTCAAAGGTCAAAGTTCAATGTGCTGCTCAATGTATGAACTTAATACACAAAACTTCTCAACTTTAATGCACAATTCACATGAAGCTGGCATACCAAGTATCCACTGACTCAACACACTATCAGTTATCCCCCACCCATGTGTCATGCCACCTGAGGTCTTAGTGGTCCTCATTAGCATTTGTTCTAGAGTAAGATCTGACCATAGACCAGCCCAATTTTTGTTTGAGCACCTAATTGTGAAAATTTTTGTTTGAGTACCTAATTGTGAAAAATCCTTTTTCAGTAAACTTGACAGTCTTCCTCAGGCACATGTTGATGTAAATCATGCATATTTTGCAAGCAATGGTGACATGATTTTGCATAAGCTAAATGTCCAGTTGCATGTAATTAACCCTTAATCGCCAAGCCAGTATTTTCGAAAGTGTCTCCCGTATGCTGGCGGCGTTCGCGAGTGAGCGCCGAAGCGGAAAAAGTTTTTTTTTTTAAATCACAGCACTCTTAATTTTCAAGATTCAGAGTTCATTTTTGGCTCCTTTTTTTGTCATTGCATGAAGTTTAGTATGCAACCATCAGAAATGAAAAAAAATCATTATCATATATAAATATTGGAATATATGACAACGCAAAAAAAAATTTCATATATAATTGTATACAAATCGTGCTGTGAGCAAAACGGTTAAAGCTAATGAGTTAATTATTTTTTGTTGTATTATACACTAACTTGCAATGATTTTGGTATATAACAAATTGTAAAAAAATCAAAGCAACACAGAGAAAATATTATCACAATATGATGCATAAATTCGTAATGCGCTGATGTAAAAAAAGTAGCTTTCAAAAATTCACCATAAATCGAAATATTGTCCTAGAGATTTCCTGTTTGTTGCAAAATGAAGGTAATTCATTGAATATTACTAGGCTGTAATTGTTGTAGCTTACAATTGCAGTTTTCAACCATTTCGGTCAAGTTAAATTTGACCAAAGGTCAAATTTTTTCTATTTATTGTTATTTATATGAAAATATTTCAAACTTGATAAAAGCTACAACCATGGGTTGTTTTTAGATGTATTCTTACATGAAATTGTGCACAATTTCATATATAAATCTTTATGTAACGGCTAATATAAAAAGGTGCAAACATTACGACAATCGGTTGAAAAAATGTCTGATTTTTTCGGAAGTTACCGCGCGGATGTAAGGAAAATTTTTTTTTTCATAGATTCACCAGAAATCGAAATACTGTGCTAGAGACTTCCAATTTGTTGCAAAATAAAGTTAAATGATTGAATATTACTAGAATGTAATAGTTTTAGCTTACAATTGCATTTTTGTACTATTTCGGTAGAGTCAAATTGACTGAAGGTTGAAATTTTGGCACTTACCGTTATTTATATGAAAATATTTCATAACTGATAAAAGCTACAACCATGGGTTGTTTTTTGTTGTATTCTACATGAAATTGCACACATTTTCATATATAAAACTTAATGTAATGGCTAATATAAATCGGTGCAAACATTACGACAATCGTACGAAAAAATGTCTGATTTTTTCGGCAGTTCCAGCGCGGACATAAGGAAAAAGTTTTTTTTCCAAAAATTCACCATAAATCGAAATATTGTACTAGAGACTTCCAATTAGTTGCAAAATGAAGGTAAATGATTGAATATTACTGGAATGTAAGAGTTTTAGCTTACAATTCCGGTTTTCAACTATTTCGGTGGAGTTAAAGTTGACCGAAGGTTGAAATTTTGGTACTTATCGTGATTTATATAAAAATATTTAAAAACTAATAAAAGCTACAACCATGTATTCTACATGAAACTGCACACATTTTCATATATAAAACTTTATGTAATGGCTAATATAAAACATTGCAAATATTACGACTTTCGGACGAAAAAATTTCTGATTTTTTCGGAAGAGTTACTGCGCTGACGTATGGAAAAAGTTTTTTTTCCCCAAAAAATTCACCATAAACCAAAATATTGTGCTAGAGAATTTTAATTTGTTGCAAAATAAAGGTAAATGATTGAATATTACTAGAATGTAAGATTTTTAGCTTACAATTGCGTTTTTCGACCATTTCGGTCGAGTCAAAATTAACCAAAGGTTTATATTTTGGCACTTTTCGTTATTTATATGAAAATATTTCAAAACTGATAAAAGCTACAACCATGGGTTGTTTTTTGTTATATTCTACATAAAATTGCACAAATTTCCATATATAAAACTTCATGTAACGGTTAATATAAAACTGTGCAAACATTACGACAATCTGACAAAAAAATGTCTGATTTTTTAGGAAGAGTTACCGCGCGGACATGTTTTTTTCATAAATTCACCATAAATCGAAATATTGTGCTAGAGACTTCCAATTTGTTGTAAAATGAAGGTAAATTATTGAATATTACTAGAATACAAGAGTTTTAACTTACAATTGCATTTTTCGACCATTTTGGTAGAGTCAAAGTTGACCGAAGGTTGAAATTTTGGCAATTATCGTCATTTATATGAAAATATTTCAAAGCTGATAAAAGCTACAACCATGGGTTCTTTTTAGTTGCATTCTGCATAAAATTGCACACATTTTCATATATAAAACTATGTAACGGCTAATATAAATTGGTGCAAAAATTATGTCGAAGTGACGAAATAATTTCAGAGATGTGTCGCTGATACTTTTTAGCGTGAGAAGAAATTCATGCTTGCGCGCCGGGGTAACGATTGTAAACAAAACAACAGCTTGACCCGTGAACTCCCAGCATCCCTCAAGGTGCGTGATACAAAAGTTTTCTCCAAGTAGGCCTATAACTATTTTTCTGCGAATTAAAAAAAAAACTTTTTTGCGTCGACGTTTCATACGTCAATTCGGCACCCAACAGACAATTTTCGTCGATGTTTAATACGTCCAATCGGAGTTTAAGGGTTAAGGTATAAACTCACACACATCAGATGTAATTCCCAGTTTCCCAGTCTTTCAGCCTCAATGTAGTGTAGCATCAAAGTTACCATCTGAAAATACTGTGTCCAAAGCTTTGCCACTATGACTCTTGTTGCAACTTCTTGCAGATGCCTGTTAAATTCATTTACAATGTTAAATGCTATAGGTAATGCCCTTGTTGATGCTGAAATTCTTTCTTAACCCAAACGAAGTGGGCATAATCTATTTTGTTCTATATTCCCTCCATTATTAAACTATTCCAAAAAAAAGATATATAAATTAACTTATATAAAAGTACTAAAACGTTCTGAAATAAAAGATATATATAAATTAACTTATATTAAAGTGCTAAAATGTGCTAAAACAAAACAAAAAAAAGGCAAAAATTAGTGATATGCAACAAAAAGGAAGTGAATAAATCATGTCACAATCAGCACAGAGTTGAATAAGGGAAAAAATTGAGAATGATCAATCATAGCAAATATATGAATACAATATGTTTTACAGAAAATTAAATTTCCTTTAATTATGTATTCAACAAGTTGTTTTGTCAGACCAACCATTATCACGGAAATAGCAAAAACCTGAAATTTGGTGGCCATTTTCCAAGGTGGCAGATGAAGCTCTGGATGGATTAATGAGGATTTTTTATAAGTATGTTATTTGTGAGTGACTAAAGAAGTTATTTAACCAATATTCAGATTATCATAAATTTTTCATTTACTTCTAATTTGACTGGGATATTGTATTAACTGTGTGTTAAAAACACCACAAAAAAGTATTCAATCTTTTCAGTTTTATTGTAGTAAATGAGTTTTCATTCAACCTCATAATATCACATAAGCTTTACCTATACGTGTGATGAGTTTACATCTAAGTACATATGGCATTTCATCAACAATGACATCAGTTTAATTTTATTTTACTCTAATTTAATGATCCTACAAATCATTACAGTACTCAAGAGAATACTTTATCACTGTTGACTGATATATTTCATCTGAATCATTAATTTTTCAGATCATCTCAAAATGTTTTCTAACTTACATTCATGTTTCATAAGCCCTGGCAGTAGGCCAAAACAGACGTATCCAAAATGCAATCAATTTAATTCAATTTCATTTGATAATTGATTATCACAAAAAATTAGTTTATTACTGGAATACTAATAATTAACTATTACTATTCTTTTGTCTCATCTCAAGCATTATCACATTCCATGTCATAATGTTCCAAAAAATTTATGCAATATTTGCATAACACATGTGCCGTACATTTTGGTGGTATTGCTTACATCTCCACCTTCACTCACATTTTTTTTTAGTTTAGTATTCTATGAATGGTTATTATCTTTCATGGAATTTACATAGTATAGTATAGTATAGTATAGTATAGTATAGTATAGTATAGTATACTACAATTTCCATGGTATAATTCCATAAATTTGCAACATGTTAACTTTACAACCATAAAAAAGCACAATTACATTTACTTGATCGTTTACACTTGTTTAAGGGGGCCGGCCGGAACCCCTATAATATATGGTGCAAAAAATGCAGTCATGAAAAAATTCATGGAGCTTCATATGGCAATTGAGAATATGTATATGAAATATTTCGTCAAAATTCCTCTTACTTTCGTAGTTACAGGGTAATGAGTAAACTAAACTCAATATAAGCCTAAAACATTCATCCGTACAAGAAAATGCAATATTCCTTCTGTTATTGTAAATTTTGATCATTATTGTTAAAGAAATTGTGAGAAATGGCATCTGTAGAGATTCCGTGAGTCGCAGAGGGGAGTTCAACGTTAACCATGATCAGTAGGAGCACAGACTTCAAGTAGACTACACGTTCGAGTTCCACCTCTGACATTTGCTTTCTTTTTACATATGCTTATCTATGTTTCGGCAAGAATTTCATCATGCCAATGAGGAAAAGACAAGGAAAACATCTCGCTAACATAAAGACGAAGAAAATTCGCTCTAATATGATTACAGAATATAATAATATATGCGATATTAGCGTAGTTAGTGAAGAGAGAGAGGGAGGGGTGCGTAGTAAGTAAACGCCCCCTTCTTGCCTGAAGCACACGTCACACTGTCCCCCAGGCTACGATCTTTGAGCAAAGGGATCTTAATTTATGATAACATAGTTTTGGTTTATTAATACCCAAAAAGGAATATGAATTTCATAATAATTATGATTTATTAACATTGTCTTTGTAAAAAGAGAGTACAACTTCGAATTTCATCTCTTGACATTTTCTTGCATTTACGTTTGTTTGTTTTGTTTCGGCAAGAATTTCATCATGCCAAAATGGAAAATACTAGGTAAACATCTAGGTAACATACAGAAGAAGAAAATTTGCTGTAATTAGCCGAGTTAGTGAAGGAGAGAGAGAGAGAGAGAGAGAGTTGCGTAGGAAGGAGTGCCCCATCTTGCCTCAAGCAGTGCCCCAAGCTACTATATATGAGCAAAGGGATCATCATTTATGATTAAATTATGATAAATAAAATAGTTTTGGTTTATTAATACACAAAAAAGAAATATACATTCATAATAATCATTATCTATTGACGTTGTCATTATAAAAATACGAAAAAAAACTTTGAACGCCAGTATCTCAAAACTATAGTTATTGACCTTCAAAATCTATCTTCTCACTTAGTTTTAAAGCTATAACATTGGAATTTGAAATATAACTCAGAAAGACGTTATAGTACAATCAAATGAAGCCATTTTTTCCCATTTTTGTTTTGCCTTTTTTTTTGCCTTTTTTTTTATTAAATTTTGTTTTCTCCTAAGTTTATAGGGTTTATTTTTTACCATAATGAAAAAATTCATATCTAGCAAAAAAATGACTTTTAGAAAAAAAACAAACTCATTTGATGGAAGTCTACCATCAGGTCTATATATGGTAGTAATCCCAGGTCTTAATATTAAATATCGAGGGAGGAGATAGAATTTGAAAAATGGTTATTTTCGGGATAAATCGCCCTGGCGATTTATCCTCCCTTGATATTTAATATTAAGACCTGGGATTACTACCATATATAGACCTGATGTAGACCTCCAATCAAATGAGGAGTTTTTTTTCTAAAAGTAATTTTTTTTGCTAGATATGAATTTTTCATTATGGTAAAAAAATAAACTATATAAATTAGGAAAAAATTTATAAAAAGAGACGAAACAAAAATTGGAAAAAAGGGCTTCATTTGATTGTTCTATAATGTCTTTCTGATTTATATACCAAATTCCAATGTTATAACTTTAAAACTAAGTGAGAAGATAGATTTTGAAGGTCAATAACTATAGTTTTGAGATACAGGCGTTCAAAGCTTTTCTTCATATTTTTATAACGACAATGTTAATAAATAATGATTATTAGGAATGTATATTTCTTTTTTGTGCATTAATAAATCAAAACTATTTTATTTATCATAATTTAACCATAAATTATGATCCCTTTGCTCATATATCATAGCTTGGGGCACTGCGTCAGGCAAGACGGGGCACTCCTTCCTACACAACTCTCTCTCTCTCCTTCACTAACTCGGCTTATTACAGCGAATTTTCTTCTTCTGTATGTTACCTAGATGTTTTCCTAGTATTTTCCGTTTTGGCATGATGAAATTCTTGCCGAAACAAAAATAAACAAACGTAAATGCAACAGTGTCTCAAGAGGTGAAATTAGAGTTGTACTCTCTTTTTACAAAGACAATATTAATAAATCATGATTATTATGAATTTCATATTCCTTTTTGGGTATTAATAAACCAAAACTTTTTTGGGTATTATTAAACCAAAACTATGTTATTTATCATAAATTAAGATCCCTTTGCTCAAAGATCGTAGCCTGGGGGACAGTGTGACATGTGCTTCAGGCAAGAAGGGGCGTTTACTTACTACGCAACCCTCCCTCTCTCTCTCTTCACTAACTACGCTAAAATCGCATATATTATGATATTCTGTAATCATATTAGAGCGAATTTTCTTCGTCTTTATGTTAGTGAGATGTTTTCCTTGTCTTTTCCTCACTGGCATGATGAAATTCTTGCCGAAACATAGATAAGCATATGTAAAAGCAAGCGAATGTCAGAGGTGAACTCGAACGTGTAGACTACTTGAAGTCTGTGCTTACACTGCTCATCATGGTTGAACTTGATAAGTTGATACTCCGCTCTGCAGCCCACGGAATCTCTACAGATGCCATTTCTCACAATTTCTTTGACAATAATTATCAAAATTTACGATAACAGAAGAAATATTGCATTTTCTTGTACGGATGAATGTTTTAGGCTTATTGAGTTATGTTTACTAATTACCCTGTAACTACGAAAGTAATAGGAATTTTGACAAAATATTTCGTATACATATTCTCAATTGCCATATGGAGCTCCATGAATTTTTTCATGACTTTGCATTTTACGCCCTATACCCCCTTATATAGGGGTTCTGGCCAGCCCCCTTAAAGTACCGTAGTTAAAAAAATATAAAATACTGTGGTAAGAGGTTGTTAATAATAATATATAGAAATAAATAATTAGACAACTCAGGAGTCTCATGAGCCTGGTTCAATGTATGGCAATTTGCCTTTAGCCTACTAAACATCTGCTTCCAACCACAGTCAGAGCCACATACTGGTGGTTTCATAATGGTTGTAATGTTGATCAGTCGAAAGTTGCACAGGTTGTAAGTCAAACGATTATCTGTAATTGACTGGAAATGTAACACGATTTGAAAATGTTTGTCACCGTAAAAAATTTAAATTACTCTCACTTTCTCTCAGCTGCTTTATGAGATGCAAACTAAGTCTAATATGGTGAATATAAGGGAGACTGGGGTAGGGAGGGAGGGACAGATGGTAGCAGATGATTACCAGTCAAGAGTCAACAACAAGAGCATAGTGCAGAATTCAAATACAGCAGAGTGAAAATTTGCTTTAACTGCTGTTTCCATGACTTTCTTATATACTACAGTGGGCACCCCACGGTATTCGCGTTCTCCGGATTGGCGGACTCACACATTCACGGATTTCTCTCGGGAACGTTTCCCCACATTATTCACGGAAAATTCGCACATTCGTGGTATTTTTCTATGAGGAAGATCCACAAATTCCTGGTTTTTTTTATCAATTTCATCATAAAATGCACTTTTTGCGATAAAACTATTAAAAAAACCAAGTATGAACATTTTTAGTGGTTTTTCTTGAGTTTTAGCTAACAAAATAGGCTGTTTTTAGCGTTTTCATAGAGGTTCCAAACATTCGCGGGTTCTAACTATTCACGGGGGGTCTGGTACACATCCCCTGCGAATACGGGGGGACCATTGTATTAATATTTCTTTGAATGTTACAGAAACACTCAAAACCTGTTATTGTTATAGTGCTTCCAACTTATCTGTGATGGATGCATACCAGAATGCCCCTCCGGATAGCTAGAATCCACAAATAGTTGAAACCCCTATAAAAATGCTTAAAACTATCTACGGGCAGTTCCCAGTTATCGGCGATCAAGTTTTATGGCACTTGTCTAGCACCATAAAATCAGCAATTTATGGCACCATAACGGGATGAGTTCCTGTTATCAGTGCCATAAGGCATCTTATGGTGCTGATAATCAGTTATTGGTGCCATAAGTGCCATTATGGAGCCATAAATCACTGAGTTTCGGTTAATGGTGGTTTTCGCTTACTGGCACACCCCCGGGAACGGAATCCCCGCCGATAACCGGGGACTGCCCGTATTTTGTTAATTAAAACTCAAGAAAAACCCACTAAAAATGTTTATACTTGGTTAACGTTTTTTTTAATAGCTTTATCACAATAAGTGCATTTTATGATGAAATTGATAAAAAAACTGGAATTTGTAGATATTTCTCATAGAAACATACCACAAATACATGAATTTCCTGCAAATAATAGAGGTATATGTTCCAGAGACATGAATACGGGATTCACTGTACTCACATGAGGGTATCTGTCCATTAGGGGTTAAGAAATCGTGTAATTTCTCTCTTTCCCCAACTATCTGGTAAATTCTATTTGCAACATTGAGAGAGAGAGAGAGAGAGAGAGAGAGAGAAATGCCTATACAATAGTATAATCCTACAATACGTACCTGTAGTATAGTAAATATTTCAAATTCATCTTACTACACAGGAGAATGTCAATATACATAAAATGTAGGCGTAAAACAATGCATAAAGTTACGTAGGCCAAAGAAAACAAGCATCTTGACCCTTAGACTGCATCAATATGTCTTTGGAATTTCCCCCCTTGGGTGCGTTAAACTTCATAAAAAAATGAAACTGCTCCAATTGCCTTCATATACCTCTTGTTATAAGAATAAGACCTATATTTTCCATATCTGGCATTATTTTTTTCTGAAAATGTGATTAAAGTCCTGAAAAATACTGTTTTTTATAGAAAAATGATAAAATAAGCAAAAAAACCTTTGGAGTGCATTATACACAATTCTTGACCCAGCATTTTGTTTGGGGAACTAAAACTAAAGAATGGGCATGTGGATTGAATTTGCAACCATTTCTTGATAAACAACTCAATACAAAAACAAAACTTCTCTTTGGTAAAATAGCTACCTTTTACATATCGCTTTTTTGAGATTTTGTAGTGTTGAAAGAAACTGGAAAAGAATTTGCAATATAACTTTAACTTTATACAGTTCAATTTTTATGATATGAAAATAACAGAGAGAACCTTTTATATACGATTTAATGACAGGAATGAAATTGAAAAGTATTTAGTGCATTATATATGAAAAAAATCTCTTTGAAACGAAATGGGTATTTTCATTTAGGAAACTTTCAAAACAAAACTTCAGCTATCCACTGTTTTTGTATAGCTTTTTACATTCACAGGTCTTTTTGTACTTGCTTACAATATGGTACATTTTGAAGCATGGCAAAATGCACAAAGGTGGTTTGTTAGAACAGGTTTCACAGTGATATGTCGTTTGTCTCCTTTTGCACTGCCCTTTTTTTCTTCAAGCAGCAGTCAGTACTTATAATGCAAATAATACAATCAGGCAAGTTATTTTTGTTTACAAATTGAGTAATGAAATGCCTGCCTGTGAGTCTGTTTGATAATGGTGATTCCAGTCTCCTCTTACCGATCAGTGGCCTTTTTGAATAACCTTCCAACAATCCATTTGCAAAATCATGTAAATTGGTACCAGATCAGAGTTACTGTTTGATCAGTGGTAAATAACCACTGATCAAATGGTAACTCTTTTCAAACTTTTCCAGGCTGAAAACTAAGCTAACCTAAACAGCAAGCATAGGCTACATAGTTGTGTGAGTGATACAAAAACAAATAAATCAATCATTATCTTAGATAAAAATGTAAAACTAGAGCGAAAAACCAAAAGTAATCTAACCTACACAACTGTGCATGTGAAGCAAAAGCAAGACAGGAAATGCAAGAAAAAAAATAATAATGACTGGTGTTATGAGTTTAGCTTGCATTGCTCAGTCAGTACTAACTTTCAACACTTTCCAAATAAACTGGCTAACTCAATGAGTACTCATTTATCATTTCCCAAACAATGTCCACAAAGCCTAACCCTCTAAAATGCATTTTTTCCTTTCCCAAACAATGTCCACAAAGCCTAGACCTCTAAAACGCATTTTGTTCCTTTTCCAAACAATGTCCATGAAGCCTAGCCCTCTAAAACATTTTTCCTTTCCCAAACAATGTCCACAAAATCTAGCTTGCCTAAAACACACTAGCAAGTATGTCTCGACAAGGCAAATCCTCCTCTATCTCTTTCTCTCTCTACTTCTTCCTCTGTTTCTCTAATTATATATATATAGATTTACATATACGTACATATATATGAAGAAAAGATTAAAAGGCTGGAAATTTAAATGGCTGGTTAAAGGGCCAAACAATAACATTTAGATTCTGGCCATTATATTTGCTTCATTTTACTATTACATAAGCTTGTGGTAACTTATCAAAATATTACTTTCAACCAGCATTGATTCATAACACTAAAAATGCATTAATACGTAAAACATACAATTTCATGTATGACACTTACCTGGCAGGTATATATATAGCTATATTCTCTGTTCGCACTGGCAGAATTTTCAAAACTCGCGGCAACCGCTAGATCACTGGTAGGTCAGGTGATCGCCACCCCGCTCCCGTGGCGCTGGTGCTCGGAATCATTCCCATTTTCCTCAGATTTTTTTCTGCCACTGAACCGGCAACATCATTGTTGGTTCCCTGCTAGAATTCGAACTCGTTAGCTGACTTTCGCTGTACTTGGATGGTTTATTGGGTATCGTATTGGAAAGTTGGATTGGCAATCGCGATTGGAAGTTCTTATAATGTCTGATTCTGGTATAGTATTTCGAGTGTGTATGAAAGAAGGGTGTAAGGTGAGACTGCCGAAAGCCTCGGTAGACCCTCACACAGTATGTAAGAAGTGTAGAGAGGTTTTGTGTACTTGGATAATAGATGTAATGAGGTGTGAATGAAAGTTTAAATGAGAAGGAGTGGAAGACTTTCACGAAATATGTTGAGAGACTAGAAAAGGATAGAGTAAGAAGATCGGTGTCTCGGAGTGAGAGGTCAGGATCTTCTAGTAAGGCCTTGAATACTTCCTGTTATTTCTCCCCTTCTTCCCAAGTAGAAGTTGTTAATCCTTCCTCCTCAGGTCTCTCCTGCGCCTGCTGCTGTTTCTGAGGATACTAATTATGTGAAAGTGTTTGCCGCCCTTGCGTCAATGGGCGATCAGATTCAGCGTCTTACAGACAAAGTGGGTACGTTTGAAAGTGTCAGTGTAGTGGAGGGGGCGGCTGATCGTCTCACTCGTGCTCCTAGACCTAGGCCTCTGCCAAGCTCCCAGACCCAAGGGAGAAGGCATGTCGACAGTCGAAGGGAGGCGAGAGGGGTTCCCTTACGATCAGTCGTCCCTTCAGGCAGTCCTGTTGCGTCCCAGGCTGCAGCAGTGCGTCATAGAAAAGGCGACACTGGGAAGTGTTTTTCCTCTACAGATAGTGCTGCGTCAGGCAAGTATGGACGTTATGCGTTTCTCTAGGAAGGCTTCACATGAGACCCCTACAAATATTTTTGAACCAAGTCTGGCCAAGAAAATCGCAACCAGATTCCTTCCTGTTTCGAATTCCTCGCAAGATCAAAGAGGAATTGCGGTGGTGGCTAACTCCGGGGAAGTTAGCGAAGGGAGCGTCGCTCCAGCAAAAGAACCCAGACCGTGTATTGTTCTCAGACGCGTCGGATGCAGGCTGGGGAGCGACTCTCGGACATAAAGAAGTTTCAGGTCGTTGGAACAAGGAAGGAACTCCAATACAGAGCGCCTTCCTGGAATCTCGATGTGGTCCTGAAATTCTTAGGAACTAGTAAGTTCGAACCGATGGATCAAGCCTCGTTGAGAGATATCTCGAAAAAGACCATCTTTTTGGTGGCCTTGGCCACAGCTAAAAGGGTGTGAGTGAGCTGCAAGCAATTAGCAAACATATTGGCTGGAAACATGACAAGGCGGTTGCTCATTTCAGGAGGGGTTACTTGGCCAAGAACGAGAATCCAGCTCATCCATGGCCAAGGTCTTTTGAAATTATGGGTCTTTCAGATTTAGTAGGACAAGAAACAAGAGAGAGTTCTTTGTCCAGTAAGGGCATTGCGCTATTATATGGAGAAAACCAGTAAAATTAGAGGAACTTCAGAATCACTGTGGTGCTCTGTGAAGAATCCTAGCAGAGCAATGACCAAAAATGCTATTGCCTTTTTCCTTAGGGAACTAATTAAAGAATCTCATATGTTATGCCAAGAAGAAAATTTCGGCATCCTTAAGGTTAAGGCGCACGAAGTGAGAGCAGTAGCTACTTCCTTGGCTTTTAAAAAGAATATGGCCCTCAAAGATATCATTGAAACGACGTTTTGGAGGACTAATTCAGTGTTTGCAAGTCATTACCTTAGAAACGTCAAAACAACGTTTGACAATTGTCAAACGTTGGGTCCATATGTATCCTCAGGAGCAGTATTGGGCAAAGGAATTTCCACCCCATAACTTACTAAACATGCTAGGTATTTTAATGAAGTGGTGTTGTTTTTATGGTTGTCTGAGAGGGTTATTTCCTCTTCAGTCTGTGAAGGTGTAGTGTGTTAGGTTAGTTTTGTGTGTGGTTCAGGTGGTCTAACTTATCCTAGCATGAATGCCGTGGTGGTAAGAGAGGGCTAGGGTTTCCTGTCAACAAATTGGTCCCGTCCAGTTGTCAGACCCTTGTATTTAGCTTCATCAACTAATAGGTCACGTCCTAGTTGGAAGCTACTAAGGTTTAGCAGGCTAAGAGGCAGGAATGCTGAAGTCAGCTACCTTAGCAGGTAAGGAATCTAAGAGTATTTTGAATTTTAAATTTTAAAACTCTTACAATGTTGCTGTCTTTGACCCACCTCCAAATGTGTCAATCAGCTATATATATACCTGCCAGGTAAGTGTATACATGAAAATGAGGTTATTATGATATAACAAAGTTTCATGTATACTTACCTGGCAGGTATATATAATTAAATTCCCACCCACCTCCCCTCAGAAGACAGGGTGCAGAGAATCTGAGGTGAAAATGGGAATGATTCCGAGCACCAGCGCCACGGGAGCGGGGTGGCGATCACCTGAACTACCAGTGATCTAGCGGTTGCCGCGAGTTTTGAAAATTCTGCCAGTGCGAACAGAGAATATAGCTATATATATACCTGCCAGGTAAGTATACATGAAACTTTGTTATATCATAATAACCTCATATTTATACCAAATAAATGAACAAAATACAAGTCATCTCTTGCCCAGCTGGGCATAAACATTGAGTTCTTTTGTTACTGTTATGTTTCGGGATGCCACCAATAGATGGTGTTAGATATTGCCATCAGGTTTTCTATGATTGTAAATCAAAGAAAATGGACCAGTAATTTCAAGGGTAAACATTTTTCTATGGGGGTAAACCAATGTCGACACTCGCCCTTCTATAACAAGTGTCTGTCATCGATCAGGGGCGACAGCCGCACTCTAAGGGTTTAATGATAGGGGATACTTAAAGAATAACAGTTGTAGGCTGGTACATAACATTGCAACATGAGTTTGAAATGATATTAAGGTGTTCTGGGATGACAGTCTAAGGTATATTTTTGTTTGAACTGTTAAGTTTGGCAATAAACTGTTAAAATAGGCAATGACAGGTGGCCCTCGGTTAGCAGCAGGGGTTCCGTTCCTGGCTGCTGACGCAAAGCGATTTTCAACGCTAAGCGATTTAAAAGTCTGGCCGTCGCACACCTTCTTTCAGAATACTAGACCAGTTAACAGCGCCCTAGACCAGTCAAATAGCACTGTAATCCCGCAATGGTGCAATAAGTAAAATTATATTTATGCAGTATACTAGTACTATAGAATTTACTATACAGTAGTACTGTACAGTACATTATGGTATTATAAATACTGTAAAGTGAAAAAGCCTAGCTTTAATCCTTTGGGTGTCTAGAGTATGTAAAGCTATGATAAGGTTTTATACAGTGTACAGGTAGCTGTAGTGTTCAAGTTACGATAATTCGTCTTACGATAATCCGATTTTATGAGAGACCAAATTACAATTGCCTAAATTTATCACATCTTCTAGTTACACAAGTTCAATAACAGCAAAAGAGAATGATGAAAGTATGAATTTAACGCTATACTCATTGCATAAACGTGTACAGCCGTGAACAACCGAACAAGAAAGAACTTATTTTTTCTAAGTACAACCAAATTGGATAACAACAGCCGTCTGGCTTGTATTTCAATCATCGTACTATAGTACACTATTACCATAGTTGTTATAAATGACATAATGTAGAATAGGACTGAGATATCTTAATGTAATAACTTTATTTGCTGTAGATCAAATATCTATATAATTCAAAGATCAATAGGGAAATATACGTTAAATTTAAACCTACTTATAGCTGAAGCTGAGAAAACTGTTCAGCAAAAAGGATAAAACTCCAGTAAACATATGCCATCAAACACAACCGTAGATAAAATTGAGATAAAATCATTTTAATCAAAACTACTGTGCTTGAAAGAGCAAATTTCATTGTTGGTTTCACGCCAATAAAAGATAAATAACGTAAAGTTCGTATTACGATGATATAAAGGAAAATTGCGAACGGAATCATGTATTGTTTTGCTCAATAAACATGCCGCCAATGTAAAAGAAATAGTTCACAATCTCAACGTATCATATTCAAGTAATATTTTCTCCTAAAAGCTAAAACACACTGTACTATAAGGAAAAATAACCTTGCCTCATATAAGTCAAGTATCTAGATATTCGTTTATGCTAACGAAAAGCGAGAAAATTTGCTCAGAATTGCGTTAAATGTGAAAAAACAAACTCGTATTTGCCATCAGCTGATTTACAAACCAAAACATTGGCTGCTCTGCGGAATACTGGTTTAGATTTACCGTAGTATTTTATAATACAATAATATGAGAATACATACAATATTATGGAAAAGATGCATATTTAATTTTTGTTCTGTGCTTATCTTAATTTTCATCAGTGGCATCTCAAGCTCTTCTGGTCATACCTCAATATTTTGCAGACGTAACAAAGCAAAAATTCGACCGAATTGCAGTTATATTTTGTACTTTTATCCCATGGAAACAAAAACAAATTGCAGTGTTGCAACATCGAATGTATACCCGAGTTTTGATTTTTAAAATTAATTTATGCAACAATTGTAAATATAATTTGTTATAAAAACGTGATTCAGTTATATAAATTAAAATATTATTATTCGGGCACGACTGAACAACCTATTATCTCCATCATGTGAAAGGCTGTTACAAAGACTTCAAATGGACATGCGTACTGCCACTGTATCATATTTATGTATGACAATAAAAAAAAAATACCCTGTAATACATTTTTCATACACATTTTAAACATAAAAGCATGAAAACTTATAACAAAAAACTGAAGTTTCATTAACAAAATGAGTTATAATTAGCTCCCAAATTAATAAAATATAACCCCGTGAAGTCTTTGTATTGCATTTTTCAGAACAGTGGCGGACAAGAGCGAACATGAAAAAATATCCTCTGATATACGCGGAGGGCACTTAAAAAAGATGCCATAATTTGTATCATATTTATGTACAAAAATAAAAATACCCTATATGTAATACATTTTCATACACATTTTAAACATAAAAGC
Organism: Macrobrachium nipponense; assembly: GCF_015104395.2. NCBI lineage: Eukaryota > Metazoa > Arthropoda > Malacostraca > Decapoda > Palaemonidae > Macrobrachium > Macrobrachium nipponense. Next base: position 138,264,319 of record NC_087200.1, on the reverse strand, counting down.
ATGAACATTTATAAAACTGACACATCGGTCGCTAAATTTGCACTTTTTCAACTCTATATTTTCGGAAGAGCGGCAGGCAGCGGCAGACAAGAACGAACATGAAAAAACTTCCTCTGAACATAGAGGGCAGTTTCAAAAGCTGCCTTTGTATCATATTTATGCACAGAAATAAAGTACCCTATACATAATACATTTTCATACACATTTTAAACAAAAGCATGAACATTTATAAATAGTCACACCGATCGCTAAATTTGCACTTTTTAACTCAATATTTTCGGAAGAGCGGCAGACGGAGGCTCACAAGAACGAACATGAAAAAACGTCCTCTTTGATAACTAGTGGGCAGTTTTAAAAGCTGGCTTTGTATCATATTTATGTGCAGAAATAAAAATGCCCTGTACGTAATACATTTTCATACACATTTTAAACATAAAAGCATGAACATTTTATAAATCGACACATCCATAGCAAAATTTGCACTTATTTAACTTGATATATTCGCCATAGAACAGCATCAGTGGCATATAGTTTACCCTAATACCTACGTAATAACTCTCAATAAAAATTTTTAATATCATTTGCATATCCTTTATGGTCTGAACAGTATTTCTACAAATGTATGTACTTGTTAGACATAACGACGCTAGCAGCGGTGTTAACCGAAAATTGTGCCATCAAAATACCTTAAAATACCTTATTTTTTTATGAATATTTTTTACAACAGCTGTAAAACCGATTTGCCACTAAGCAATTGCGCCGTTAACTGCGGGCCGCCTGTATAGGCCTTTTTGGGGTGTATATAGGCCACTTAAGAGCAACAGTAGTATGGGAGTACAGGCAGTCCCTGGTTATCGGCAGACTCGGTTAATGGCGATCTGGTTATGTGGGGCTTGTCTAGTGATTTATGGCGCCATGACACGCCGAGTTTCGGTCATTGGTGCCATAAGGTGCCAAGAATAGAGTTATGGCATCATAACATACCTAACAGAGGTGCCATTAGCTGGTTATCGCCATAAATTGCTGAGTTTCAGTTGATGGCCGTTTTTGCTTATCAGCACCCCGCCTAGAATCAAAACAAAACAAACAACACACCCCCCCCTTAAACCAGGGACTG
>NC_087200.1:138202496-138262702 GCF_015104395.2 Macrobrachium nipponense | reverse complement strand
CAGTCCCTGGTTTAAGGGGGGGGTTGTGTTGTTTGATTCTAGGCGGGTGCTGATAAGCAAAAACGGCCATCAACTGAAACTCAGCAATTTATGGCGATAACCAGCTAATGGCACCTCTGTTAGGGTAAGGCCACACCGGGCGCGGGGAGCGTCGAGGTTGCAGGCACGTCTCGGGCGGGAGAGCAGCGTCAAAACTACACATGGCCACACCAGAAACGCCACCCTCCCTCCTTCCCTCCCGCGCGTCACTCTCAGCAGTCAAAGATATACTTCTTTGCAAAGTAACGTTTGGATAGGAAATTGCCTTTAATAGAAATCGTAAGTGTCAATCTTGATGATAGAGTACGTATATCCCAACGGTCTTTTGGTTCTTTGCTTGGCAGTGAATTTTGTGATAATAAAAGGTTAAAATCCATATATATATTTTTTTACTTCCCATATAGTTATTACTTTAGGGGAAGTGAAAAGAAAATGTGGATTTTAACTTTTCATTATTGCAAAACTATTGCAAAACTAACAGCATATAGGGTTACTTCCTTAAAGATACTTAGAAAAACAAAAGAGCGAGAATTAATTGCAAATTATATAAGACGAATAATTGATTATTGTCTGAATTATGTTGAAATAAAACAATTTACCGGTATTTAAAACAAAATAGTTTAATGGAAACTACATAAAAGAAAGTAACACAAGGAAAAATCAGTTTTGCTTCATTGTTAACATTAATAAAGAAAGTACAAAGTACCCCGAATATTTCATAAATAAGTGATACTGCTGCACTGAGGATTCGTATAGTTATCAAGTCTATGCAGCTGGACAAGGATTATTTGAGTGGCTGAGTGCATAATAGTTGGCACCTTTAAGTGTTTGGAGGTCGAATGCATGACACCGATGGCTACATCTGAGGGCCACTCGTTCTACTCCTCTTCCATTTCTTGAAAAAAAGTAATTTTATGGAATGGATCACAGGGATCCCACCAAGCTCTCTTCCGAAATACCTCCCCAATTAAATGATTCTTATGTAGCCACTACCGCTGAACAGGTGACACTTCGGCAACTGATTGCCAGTTCATCTGCACGTTAGTGACCATGTCAAGTCGGAGGGTCTATTTACGTAGTGTGGTCCTTTTCTCATATTAACTTTAAATTCAGTGATGAACTCATCCCCTGGGGAAGTATTTAGACTATATAAGAACTCATTAAACGCATTCTGAAAGTACACAAATGAGAGGTGCTGAAATAACTGCTAATTTAAGCATGCATTACAGATATGGAATAATTAACTCGATATTATACTGAATAGATAATAAATGTAGTCGCTTAAAACTTAATCGTTTCTATGCTAATATCAGTTACTTAACAATGATAATATGCTTTAAACAATTTCTAGGTTACAAATGAAAGTTCCTTAATACGGGAACTAACTTCACAACATAGTTATCAATATAATCAATAAAGGGTTGTAACCATTCAAGTAGCATAGTCCCTCCCTAATCATATAGAAAATGGGGTTGTTTCGGTTGAAGACGCCTGAACCGCCGCGGTATTTTAAAACATGTTACATCGCCTGGCGGCAACTGCAGAGGGTCGAGCCGTCCCGCTAGTCTTGTGTGGCCACCCGCATAAGATACCTATGATTCAAACTGCCGCGGGAACCTCTTCCCTCCAACCTCCACGCTCGCCGCGTTTGGTGTGGCCTCACCCTTAGGTATGTTATGATGCCATAACTCTATTCTTGGCACCTTATGGCACCAATGACCGAAACTCGGCGTGTCATGGCGCCATAAATCACTAGACAAGCCCCACATAACCAGATCGCCATTAACCGAGTCTGCCGATAACCAGGGACTGCCTGTACTCCCATACTACTGTTGCTCTTAAGTGGCCTATATACACCCCAAAAAGGCCTATACAGGCGGCCCGCAGTTAACGGCGCAATTGCTTAGTGGCAAATCGGTTTTACAGCTGTTGTAAAAAATATTCATAAAAAAATAAGGTATTTTAAGGTATTTTGATGGCACAATTTTCGGTTAACACCGCTGCTAGCGTCGTTATGTCTAACAAGTACATACATTTGTAGAAATACTGTTCAGACCATAAAGGATATGCAAATGATATTAAAAATTTTTATTGAGTTATTACGTAGGTATTAGGGTAAACTATATGCCACTGATGCTGTTCTATGGCGAATATATCAAGTTAAATAAGTGCAAATTTTGCTATGGATGTGTAGATTTATAAAATGTTCATGCTTTTATGTTTAAAATGTGTATGAAAATGTATTACGTACAGGGCATTTTTATTTCTGCACATAAATATGATACAAAGCCAGCTTTTGAAACTGCCCGCCAGTTATCAAAGAGGACGTTTTTTCATGTCCGTTCTTGTGAGCCTCCGTCTGCCGCTCTTCCGAAAATATTGAGTTAAAAAGTGCAAATTTAGCGATCGATGTGACTATTTATAAATGTTCATGCTTTTGTTTAAAATGTGTATGAAAATGTATTATGTATAGGGTACTTTATTTCTGTGCATAAATATGATACAAAGGCAGCTTTTGAAACTGCCCTCTATGTTCAGAGGAAGTTTTTTCATGTTCGTTCTTGTCTGCCGCTGCCTGCCGCTCTTCCCGAAAATATAGAGTTGAAAAAGTGCAAATTTAGCGACCGATGTGTCAGTTTTATAAATGTTCATGCTTTTATGTTTAAAATGTGTATGAAAATGTATTACATACGTATAGGGTATTTTTATTTTTGTACATAAATATGATACAAATTATGGCATCTTTTTTAAGTGCCCTCCGCGTATATCAGAGGATATTTTTTCATGTTCGCTCTTGTCCGCCACTGTTCTGAAAAATGCAATACAAAGACTTCACGGGGTTATATTTTATTAATTTGGGAGCTAATTATAACTCATTTTGTTAATGAAACTTCAGTTTTTTGTTATAAGTTTTCATGCATTTATGTTTAAAATGTGTATGAAAAATGTATTACAGGGTATTTTTTTTTTTTTTTCATACATAAATATGATACAGTGGCAGTACGCATGTCCATTTGAAGTCTTTGTAACAGCCTTTCACATGATGGAGATAATAGGTTGTTCAGTCGTGCCCGAATAATAATATTTTAATTTATATAACTGAATCACGTTTTTATAACAAATTATATTTACAATTGTTGCATAACTTAATTTTAAAAATCAAAACTCGGGTATACATTCGATGTTGCAACACTGCAATTTGTTTTTGTTTCCATGGGATAAAAGTACAAAATATAACTGCAATTCGGTCGAATTTTTGCTTTGTTACGTCTGCAAAATATTGAGGTATGGCCAGAAGAGCTTGAGATGCCACTGACGAAAATTAAGATAAGCACAGAACAAAAATTAAATATGCATCTTTTCCATAATATTGTATGTATTCTCATATTATTGTATTATAAAATACTACGGTAAAACTAAACCAGTATTCCGCAGAGCGGCCAATGTTTTGGTTTGTAAATCAGCTGATGGCAAATACGAGTTTGTTTTTTCACATTTAACGCAATTCTGAGCAAATTTTCTCGCTTTTCGTTAGCATAAACGAATATCTAGATACTTGACTTATATGAGGCAAGGTTATTTTTCCTTATACAGTGTGTTTTAGCTTTTAGGAGAAAATATTACTTGAATATGATACGTTGTGATTGTGAACTATTTCTTTTACATTGGCGGCATGTTTATTGAGCAAAACAATACATGATTCCGTTCGCAATTTTCCTTTATATCATCGTAATACGAACTTTACGTTATTTATCTTTTATTGGCGTGAAACCAAAAATGAAATGTGCTCTTTCAAGCACAGTAGTTTTGATTAAAATGATTTTATCTCAATTTTATCTACGGTTGTGTTTGATGGCATATGTTTACTGGAGTTTTATCCTTTTTGCTGAACAGTTTTCTCAGCTTCAGCTATAAGTAGGTTTAAATTTAACGTATATTTCCCTATTGATCTTTGAATTATATAGATATTTGATCTACAGCAAATAAAGTTTATTTTTTACATTAAGATATCTCAGTCCTATTCTACATTATGTCATTATAACAACTATGGTAATAGTGTACTATAGTACGATGATTGAAATACAAGCCAGACGGCTGTTGTTATCCAATTTGGTTGTACTTAGAAAAAATAAGTTCTTTCTTGTTCGGTTGTTCATGGCTGTACACGTTTATGCAATGAGTATAGCGTTAAATTCATACTTTCATCATTCTCTTTTGCTGTTATTGAACTTGTGTAACTAGAAGATGTGATAAATTTAGGCAATTTTTATTTGGTCTCTCATAAAATCGGATTATCGTAAGACGAATTATCGTAACTTGCACACTACAGCTACCTACCTGTACACTGTATAAAACCTTATCATAGCTTTACATACTCTAGACACCCAAAGGATTAAAGCTAGGCTTTTTCACTTTACAATATTTATAATACTATAATGTACTGTACAGTACTACTGTATAGTAAATTCTATAGTACTAGTATACTGCATAAATATAATTTTACTTATTGCACCATTGCGGGATTACAGCGCTATTTGACTGGTCTAGGGCGCTGTTAACTGGTCTAGTATTCTGAAAGAAGGTGTGCGACGGCCAGACTTTAAAATCGCTTAGCGTCAGCAGCCAGGAACGGAACCCCTGCTGCTAACCGAGGGCCGCCTGTCATTGCCTATTTTAACAGTTTATTGCCAAACTTAACAGTTCAAACAAAAATATACCTTAGACTGTCATCCCAGAACACCTTAATATCATTTCAAACTCATGTTGCAATGTTATGTACCAGCCTACAACTGTTATTCTTTAAGTATCCCCTATCATTAAACCCTTAGAGTGTGGCTGTCGCCCCTGATCGATGACAGACACTTGTTATAGAAGGGCGAGTGTCGACATTGGTTTACCCCCATAGAAAAATGTTTACCCTTGAAATTACTAGTCCATTTTCTTTGATTTACAATCATAGAAAACCTGATGGCAATATCTAACACCATCTATTGGTGGCATCCCGAAACATAACAATAACAAAAGAACTCAATGTTTATGCCCAGCTGGGCAAGAGATGACTTGTATTTTGTTCATTTATTTGGTATAAATTTGTATGTTTTACGTATTAATGCATTTTTAGTGTTATGAATCAATGCTGGTTGAAAGTAATATTTTGATAAGTTACCACAAGCTTATGTAATAGTAAAATGAAGCAAATATAATGGCCAGAATCTAAATGTTATTGTTTGGCCCTTTAACCAGCCATTTAAATTTCCAGCCTTTTAATCGATCGTAGATGTACACAAATATATGAATGAGTAATCTATGTATGTTTTTATGTTAGGCTATATAAATACATACTTTTCTTCATATATATGTACGTATATGTAAATCTATATATATATAATTAGAGAAACAGAGGAAGAAGTAGAGAGAGAAAGAGATAGAGGAGGATTTGCCTTGTCGAGACATACTTGCTAGTGTGTTTTAGGCAAGCTGGATTTCGTGGACATTGTTTGGGAAAGGAAAAAATGCGTTTTAGAGGGCTAGGCTTCATGGACATTGTTTGGAAAAGGAACAAAATGCGTTTTAGAGGTCTAGGCTTTGTGGACATTGTTTGGGAAAGGAAAAAATGCATTTTAGAGGGTTAGGCTTTGTGGACATTGTTTGGGAAATGATAAATGAGTACTCATTGAGTTAGCCAGTTTATTTGGAAAGTGTTAAAAGTTAGTACTGACTGAGCAATGCAAGCTAAACTCATAACACCAGTCATTATTATTTTTTTTCTTGCATTTCCTGTCTTGCTTTTGCTTCACATGCACAGTTGTGTAGGTTAGATTACTTTTGGTTTTTCGCTCTAGTTTTACATTTTTATCTAAGATAATGATTGTGTTATTTGTTTTTGTATCACTCACACAACTATGTAGCCTATGCTTGCTGTTTAGGTTAGCTTAGTTTTCAGCCTGGAAAAGTTTGAAAAGAGTTACCATTTGATCAGTGGTTATTTACCACTGATCAAACAGTAACTCTGATCTGGTACCAATTTACATGATTTTGCAAATGGATTGTTGGAAGGTTATTCAAAAAGGCCACTTGATCGGTAAGAGGAGACTGGAATCACCATTATCAAACAGACTCACAGGCAGGCATTTCATTACTCAATTTGTAAACAAAAATAACTTGCCTGATTGTATTATTTGCATTATAAGTACTGACTGCTGCTTGAAGAAAAAAAGGGCAGTGCAAAAGGAGACAAACGACATATCACTGTGAAACCTGTTCTAACAAACCACCTTTGTGCATTTTGCCATGCTTCAAAATGTACCATATTGTAAGCAAGTACAAAAAGACCTGTGAATGTAAAAAGCTATACAAAAACAGTGGATAGCTGAAGTTTTGTTTTGAAAGTTTCCTAAATGAAAATACCCATTTCGTTTCAAAGAGATTTTTTTCATATATAATGCACTAAATACTTTTCAATTTCATTCCTGTCATTTCTCTCTGTTATTTTCATATCATAAAAATTGAACTGTATAAAGTTAAAGTTATATTGCAAATTCTTTTCCAGTTTCTTTCAACACTACAAAATCTCAAAAAAGCGATATGTAAAAGGTAGCTATTTTACCAAAGAGAAGTTTTGTTTTTGTATTGAGTTGTTTATCAAGAAATGGTTGCAAATTCAATCCACATGCCCTTTCTTTAGCTTTAGTTCCCCAAACAAAATGCTGGGTCAAGAATTGTGTATAATGCACTCCAAAGGTTTTTTTGCTTATTTTATCATTTTTCTATAAAAAACAGTATTTTTCAGGACTTTAATCACATTTTCAGAAAAAAATAATGCCAGATATGGAAAATATAGGTCCTATTCTTATAACAAGAGGTATATGAAGGCAATTGGAGCAGTTTCATTTTTTTATGAAGTTTAACGCACCCAAGGGGGGAAATTCCAAAGACATATTGATGCAGTCTAAGGGTTAAGATGCTTGTTTTCTTTGGCCTACGTAACTTTATGCATTGTTTTGCGCTTACATTTTATGTATATTGACATTCTCCTGTGTAGTAAGATGATTTTGAAATATTTACTATACAGGTACTATTTTAGGATTATACTATTGTATTAAGGCATTTCTCTCTCTCATCTCTCATCTGTCTATCTCTCATCTCTCTCTCTCTCTCTCTCTCTCTCTCTCTCTCTCGTCTCTCTCTCTCTCTCTCTCTCTCTCTCTCTCTCTCTCTCTCTCAATGTTGCAAATAGAATTTACCAGATAGTTGGGGAAAGAGAGAAATTACACGATTTCTTAACCCCTAATGGACAGATACCCTCATGTGAGTACAGTGAACCCCGTATTCGTGGACTCACATACATATTACCTTATGTCTCTGGAACATATACATCTATTATTCGCAGGAAATTCATGTATTTGTGGTATGTTTCTATGAGCAGTTTTTTTTATCAGTTTCATCATAAAATGCACTTATTGTGATAAAGCTATTAAAAAAAAACAAGTAAACCAAGTATAAACATTTTTAGTGGGTTTTTCTTGAGTTTTAACTAACAAAATACGGGCAGTCCCCGATTATCGGCGGGGATTCCGTTCCCTGGGGTGTGCCAGTAAGGGAAAACCGCCATTAACCGAAACTTAGCGATTTATTGCTCCATAATGGCACTTATGGCACCGATAACTGATTATCAGCACCATAAGATGCCTTATGGAACTGATAATCGGAACTCATCCCATTATGGCGCCATAAATTGCTGATTTTATGGTGCTAGACAATTGCCATAAAACTGGATCGCCGATAACTGGGGACTGCCTGTAGGTAGTTTTAAGCATTTTTATAGGGGTTTCAACTATTTGTGGATTCTAGCTATCCGGAGGGGCATTCTGGTATGCATCCATCACAGATAAGTTGGAAGCACTATAACAAAAACAGGTTTTGAGTGTTTCTGTAACATTCAAAGAAATATTAATACAGTGGTCCCCCCATATTTTGGGGGGATGCGTACCAGACCCCCCATGAATAGTTAGAACCCGCGAATGTTTGGAACCCCTATGAAAATGCTAAAAACAGCCTATTTTGTTGGCTAAAACTCAAGAAAAACCACTAAAAATGTTTATACTTGGTTTTTTTAATAGTTTTATCGAAAAAAGTACATTTTATGATGAAATTGATCAAAAAACCCAGGAATTTGTGGATCTTCCTCATAGAAAAATACCACGAATGTGCGAATTTTCCGTGAATAATGCGGGGAAACGTTCCCGAGAGAAATCCGCAAATGTGTGAGTCCGCGAATCCGGAGAACGCAAATACCGGGGGGGGGGGGGGGGGGGGGGGGGGGGGGGGGGCGGGGGGGGGGGGGGGGGGCAAACACTGTAGTATATAAGAAAATCATGGAAACAGCAGTTAAAGCAAGTTTTCACTCTGTTGTATTTGAATTCTGCACTATGCTCTTGTTGTTGACTCTTGACTGGTACTAATCATCTGCTACCATCTGTCTCTATCTCCCTACCCCAGTCTCCCTTATATTCACCATATGAGACTTAGTTTGCATCTCATAAAACAGCTGAGAGAAAGTGAGAGTAATTTAAATTTTTTACGGTGACAAACATTTTCAAATCGTGTTATATTTCCAGTCAATTACAGATAATCGTTGACTTACAACCTGTGCAACTTTCGACTGATCAACATTACAACCATTATGAAACCACCAGTATGTGCTGACTGTGGTTGGAAGCAGATATTTAGTAGGCTAAATGCAAATTGCCATACATTGAACCAGGCTCATGTGACTCCTGAGTTGTCTAATTATTTATTTCTATATATTATTATTAACAACCTCTTACCACAGTATTTTATATTTTTTTAACTACTGTACTTTAAGGGGGCCGGCCGGAACCCCTATACATATATGGGGGTATAGGGCAAAAAATGCAAAGTCATGAAAAAATTCATGGAGCTTCATATGACAATTGAGAATATGTATACGAAATATTTCGTCAAAATTCCTCTTACTTTCGTAGTTACAGGGTAATTAGTAAACATAACTCAATAAGCCTAAAACATTGATCCGTACAAGAAAATGCAATATTTCTTCTGTTATCGAAAATTTTGATAATTATTGTCAAAGAAATTGAGAGAAATGGCATCTGTAGAGATTCCGTGGGCTGCAGAGGGGAGTATCAACTTATCAAGTTCATCCATGATGAGCAGTGTGAGCACAGACTTCAAGTAGTCTACACATTCGAGTTCACCTCTGACATTCGCTTGCTTTTACATATGCTTATCTATGTTTCGGCAAGAATTTCATCATGCCAATGAGGAAAAGACAAGGAAAACATCTTGCTAACATAAAGACGAAGAAAATTCGCTCTAATAGGATTACAGAATATCATAATATATGCGATATTAGCGTAGTTAGTGAAGAGAGAGAGAGGGAGGGTTGCGTAGTAAGTAAACGCGGTCGTCTTGCCTGAAGCACATGTCACACTGTCCCCCAGGCTACGATCTTTGAGCAAAAGGATCTTAATTTATGATAAATAACATAGTTTTGGTTTAATAATACCCAAAAAAGTTTTGGTTTATTAATATCCAAAAAGGAAAATGAAATTCATAATAATCATGACTTATTAACATTGTCTTTGTAAAAAGAGAGTACAACTTGAATTTCACCTCTTGAGACACTGTTGCATTTACGTTTGTTTATTTTTGTTTCGGCAAGAATTTCATCATGCCAAAACGGAAAATACTAGGAAAACTTCTAGGTAACATACAGAAGAAGAAAATTTGCTGTAATAAGCCGAGTTAGTGAAGGAGAGAGAGAGAGTTGCGTAGGAAGGAGTGCCCCGTCTTGCCTGACGCAGTGCCCCAAGCTATGATATATGAGCAAAGGGATCATAATTTATGATTAAATTATGATAAATAAAATAGTTTTGATTTATTAATGCACAAAAAAGAAATATACATTCCTAATAATCATTATTTATTAACATTGTCGTCATAAAAGTACGAAGAAAAGCTTTGAACGCCTGTATCTCAAAATCTATCATCTCACTTAGTTTTAAAGCTATAACATTGGAATTTGGCATATAACTCAGAAAGACGTTATAGAACAATCAAATGAAGCCCTTTTTACCAACTTTTGTTTCGTCGTTTTTTATAAATTTTGTTTTCCTGATTTATAAGGTTTATTTTTTTACCATAATGAAAAATTCATATCTAGCAAAAAAATGACTTTTAGAAAAAAAAAACAAAAAAACTCCTCATTTGATTGGAGGTCTACATCAGGTCTATATATGGTAGTAATCCAGGTCTTAATATTAAATATCAAGAGAGGATAAATCGCCAGGGCGATTATCCCGAAAATAACCCATTTTTAAAATTCTATCTCCTCCCTTGATATTAAATATTAAGACTTGGATTACTACCATATATAGACCTGATGTAGACCTCCAATCAAATGAGGAGTTTTTTTTTCTAAGTAATTTTTTTGCTAGATATGAATTTTTCATTATGGTAAAAAAATAAACCCTATAAATTAGGAAAACAAAATTTATAAAAAAAAGATAATACAAAAAGGGGAAAAAAGGGCTTCATTTGATTGTACTATAACGTCTTTCTGAGTTATATACCAAATTCCAATTGTTATAGCTTTAAAACTTAAGTGAGGAAGATAGATTTTGAAGGTCAATAACTATAGTTTGAGATACGGGGCGCTTCAAAAGTTTTTCTTCGTATTTTTATAATGACAATGTTAATAAATAATGATTATTGTGAATGTATATTTTTTTTTGTGTATTAATAAACCAAAACTATTTTGTTAATCATAATTTAATCATAAATGATGATCCCTTTGCTCATATATGATTTAAACTAATATCGGGTATATTAGTCGACCTATAAATGTAAGGCCAACCGTACGCTCAAAATAAGCAGCAGGGTAAAACGTATCCATTATAATAAACCTGAATGTTATTACGGGTACAGATGTTGCTATTCTTACATAGAAATACAGGTAATATACTCGGCATATTAACAAATCTGTGTAATATATAAAAGATGAATACCGGCAAATATGATTAGAAATGACGAAACGAAGATACGTTACTCGAGTGTAATGTAAATTACGGTACTACAAATGGCTATGCAATGTTTACACTTGCTGTGCGATTGGGGTTTCTTCAAGTTACTTTGATTTTTTTCATTTTATTTAAGGTAATGGATGTTCTAATGTATTATTATTGTAGTATTGCAGTGTGACATTTTTTAATGCTGGTATTTACATACATACCTAGTTACCTCAACAAGGCTGTCATTGTTATTAGCCAACTGTAAGCCTGGATTCCTGTACTGATATGCCAAAATAATAAAGATTCACTTTTTGTTACCGTTAGATAAGTCGACCCCCTAATTTTGGCATGATTTTTTGGGGCTAAAGGGTCGACTTATACGCCGAAATATACAGTAGTAGCTTGGGGCACTGCGTGAGGCAAGACGGGGCACTCCTTCCTACGCAACTCACTCTCTCTCCTTCACTAACTCGGCTTATTACAGCGAATTTTCTTCTTCTGTATGTTACCTAGTATTTTCCATTTTGGCATGATGAAATTCTGGCCAAAACAAAAATAAACAAACGTAAATGCAAGAAAATGGTCGAGTAAAATTCGAAGTGTTAACTCTCTACAAAGCCAAAACATGTTATATCATGACATTAGATATATTCCTTTGTATTAATAAACAAACTTGTTATCGTATTAAGATCCCTGCTCAGTCGTAGTGACGTGTGAGTTGTGTTCAGGCAAGACGGCCGCGTTTACTTACTACGCACCCCTCCCTCTCTCTCTTCACTAACTACGCTAATATCGCATATATTATGATATTCTGTAATCATATTAGAGCAAATTTTCTTTGTCTTTATGTTAGCGAGATGTTTTCCTTGTCTTTTCCTCATTGGCATGATGAAATTCTTGCTGAAACATAGATAAGCATATGTAAAAAAGCAAGCAAATGTCAGAGGTGAAACTCGAACGTGTAGTCTACTTGAAGTCTGTGCTCCTACTGATCATGGTTGACGTTGAACTCCCCTCTGCGACCCACGGAATCTCTACAGATGCCATTTCTCACAATTTCTTTAACAATAATTATCAAAATTTACGATAACAGAAGGAATGTTGCATTTTCTTGTACGGATGAATGTTTTAGGCTTATTGATTTATGTTTACTAATTACCCTGTAACTACAAAAATAAGAGGAATTTTGACGAAATATTTCATATACATATTCTCAATTGCCATATGAAGCTCCATGAATTTTTTCATGACTGCATTTTTCGCCCTATACCACCATATATATAGGGGTTCCAGCCGGCCCCCTTAAAGAAAGTGTAAACGATCAAGTAAATGTAGTTGTGCTTTTTTATGGTTGTAAAGTTAACATGTTGCAAATTTATGGAATTATACCATAGAAATGGTACTATACTATACTATACTATACTATACTATACTATACTATACTATACTATACTATACTATACTATGTAAATTCCATGCAAGATAATAACCATTCATAGAATACTAAACTAAAAAAAAATGTGAGTGAAGGTGGAGATGTATGCAATACCACCAAAAATGTTCTGCACATGTGTTATGCAAATATTGCATAAATTTTTTGGAACATTATGACATGGAATGTCATAATGCTTGAGATGAGACAGAAGAATAATTAGTATTCCAGTAATAAACTAATTTTTTGTGATAATCAATTATCAAATGAAATTAGATTAAATTGATTGCATTTTGGATACATGTGTTTTGGCCTACTGCCAGGGCTTATGAAACATGAATGTAAGTTAAGAAAACATTTTGAGATGATCTGAAAAATTAATGATTCAGATGAAATATATAAGTCAACAGTGATAAAGTATTCTCTTGAGTACTGTAATGATTTGTAGGATCATTAAATTAGAGTAAAAAAAATCTAAACTGATGTCATTGTTGATGAAATGCCGTATGTACTTAGATGTAAACTCATCACATGTATAGGTAAAGCTTATGTGATATTATGAGGTTGAATGAAAACTCATTTACTACAATAAAACTGAAAAGATTGAATACTTTTTTGTGGTGTTTTTAACGCACAGTTAATACAGTATCCCAGTCAAATTAGAAGTAAATGAAAAATTTATGATAATCTGAATATTGGTTAAATAACTTCTTTAGTCACTCACAAATAACATACATATAAAAAATCATCATTAATCCATCCTGAGCTTCATCTGCCACCTTGGAAAATGGCCACCAAATTTCAGGTATTTGCTATTTCCGTCGATAATGGTTGGTCTGACAAAACACTTGTTGGTGAATTACATAATAATTAAAGGAAATTTAATTTTCTGTAAAACATATTGTATTCATATATTTGCTATGAATGATCATTCTCAATTTTTTACCCTTATTCAACTCTGTGCTGATTGTGACATGATTTATTCACTTCCTTTTTGTTGCATATCACTAATTTTTGTCTTTTTTTGTTTTTGTACATTTTAGCACTTTAATATAAGTTAATTTATATAAATCTTTTATTTCAGAACATTTTAGTACTTTAATATAAGTTAATTTATATATCTTTTATTTTGGAATAGTTTAATAATGGAGGGAATATAGAACAAAATAGATTATGCCCACTTTGTTTTGGTTAAGAAAGAATTTCAGCATCAACAAGGGCATTACCTATAGCATTTAACATTGTAAATGAATTTAACAGGCATCTGCAAGAAGTTGCCACAAGAGGCAGAGTGGCAAAGCTTTGGACACAGTATTTTCAGATGGTAACTTTGATGCTACACTACATTGAGGCTGAAAGACTGGGAAACTGGGAATTACACCTGATGTGTGTGAGTTTACACCTTAACCCTTAAACTCCGATTGGACGTATTAAACGTCGACGAAAATTGTCTGTTGGGTGCCGAATTGACGTAGGAAACGTCGACGCAAAAAAGTTTTTTTTTTTAATTCGCAGAAAAATAGTTATAGGCCTACTTGGAGAAAACTTTTGTATCACGCACCTTGAGGGATGCTGGGAGTTCACGGATCAAGCTGTTGTTTTGTTTACAATCGTTACCCTGGTGCGCAAGCGCAAATTTCTTCTCACACTAAAAAGTATCAGCGACACATCTCTGAAATTATTTTGTCACTTCGACATAATTTTTACACCAATTTATATTAGCCGTTACATAGTTTTATATATGAAAATGTGTGCAATTTTATGTAGAATGCAACTAAAAACAACCCATGGTTGTAGCTTTTATCAGCTTTGAAATATTTTCATATAAATGACGATAAGTGCCAAAATTTCAACCTTCGGTCAACTTTGACTCTACCGAAATGGTCGAAAAACGAAATTGTAAGTTAAAACTCTTGTATTCTAGTAATATTCAATAATTTACCTTCATTTTACAACAAATTGGAAGTCTCTAGCACAATATTTCGATTTATGGTGAATTTATGAAAAAAACATGTCCGCGCGGTAACTCTTCCTAAAAAATCAGACATTTTTTTGTCCGATTGTCGTAATGTTTGCACAGTTTTATATTAACCGTTACATAAAGTTTTATATATGGAAATTTGCGCAATTTTATGTAGAATGTAACGAAAGACAACCCATGGTTGTAGCTTTTATCAGTTTCGAAATATTTTCATATAAATAACGATAAGTGCCAAAATATAAACCTTCGGTTAATTTTGACTCGACCGAAATGGTCGAAAAACGCAATTGTAAGCTAAAAATCTTACATTCTAGTAATATTCAATCATTTACCTTTATTTTGCAACAAATTAGAAGTCTCTAGCACAATATTTTGGTTTATGGTGAATTTTTGGGGAAAAAAAAAACTTTTTCCATACGTCAGCGCAGTAACTCTTCCGAAAAAATCAGAAATTTTTTCGTCCGAAAGTCGTAATATTTGCAACGTTTTATATTAGCCATTACATAAAGTTTTATATATGAAAATGTGCGCAGTTTCATGTAGAATACATGGTTGTAGCTTTTATTAGTTTTTAAATATTTTTAAATAAATCACGATAAGTACCAAAATTTCAACCTTCGGTCAACTTTAACGCGACTGAAATGGTTGAAAACTGCAATTGTAAGCTAAAACTCTTACATTCCAGTAATATTCAATCATTTACCTTCATTTTGCAACTAATTGGAAGTCTCTAGCACAATATTTTGATTTATGGTGAATTTTTGGAAAAAAAACTTTTTCCTTATATCCGCGCGGTAACTGCCGAAAAAATCAAACATTTTTTCGTCCGATTGTCGTAATGTTTGCACCGATTTATATTAGCCATTACATTAAGTTTTATATATGAAAATGTGTGCAATTTCATGTAGAATACAACAAAAAACAACCCATGATTGTAGCTTTTATCAGTTTTGAAATATTTTCATATAAATAACGGTAAGTGCCAAAATTTCAACCTTCAGTCAATTTGACTCTACCGAAATAGTACAAAAATGCAATTGTAAGCTAAAACTATTACATTCTAGTAATATTCAATCATTTACCTTTATTTTGCAACAAATTGGAAGTCTCTAGCACAATATTTCTATTTATGGTGAATTTATGAAAAAAAACTTTTTCCTTACTTCCGCGTGGTAACTCTTCGGAAAAAATCAGGAATTTTTTCATCCGAAAGTCGTAATGTTTGCACCGTTTTATATTAGCCATTACATAAAGTTTTATATATGGAAATGTGCGCCATTGCATGTAGAATACAACAAAAAAACAATCCATGGTTGTAGCTTTTATCAGTTGAAATATTTTCATATAAATAACGATAAGTGCCAAAATTTCAACCTTCGGTCAACTTTGACTCGACCGAAATGGTAAAAAAAACGCAATTGTTAGCTAAAACTATTACATTCTAGTAATATTCAATCATTTAACTTTATTTTGCAACAAATTGGAAGTCTCTAGCACAGTATTTCGATTTATGGTGAATTTATGAAAAGAAAATTTTCCTTACATCCGCGCGGTAACTTCCGAAAAAATCAGACATTTTTTCAACCGATTATCGTAATGTTTGCACCTTTTTATATTAGTCGTTACATAAAGTTTTATATATGAAAATGTACGCAATTTCATGTAAGAATACATCTAAAAACAACCCATGGTTGTAGCTTTTATCAAGTATGAAATATTTTCATATAAATAACGATAAATAGAAAAAATTCTACCTTTGGTCAACTTTAACTTGACCGAAATGGTTGAAAACTGCAATTGTAAGCTACAACACTTACAGCCTAGTAATATTCAATCAATTACCTTCATTTTGCAACAAACAGGAAATCTCTAGGACAATATTTCGATTTATGGTGAATTTTTGAAAACTACTTTTTTTACATCAGCGCATTATGAATTTATGCATCATATTGTGATAATATTTTCTCTGTGTTGCTTTGATTGTTTTACAATTTGTTATATACCAAAATCATTGCAAGTTAGTGTATAATACAACAAAAAAATAATTAACTCATTAGCTTTAACCGTTTTGCTCACAGCGCGATTTGTATGCAATTATATATGAAATTTTTTTTTGCGTTGTCATATATTCCAATATTTATATATGATAATGATATTTTTTTCATTTCTGATGGTTGCATACTAAACCCCATTCAATGACAAAAAAAGGAGCCAAAAATGAACTCTGAATCTTGAAAATTAAGTGTGCTATGATTTTTTGAAAAAAACTTTTTTTCCGCTTTGGCGCTCACTCGCGAACGCCGCCGGCATACGGGAGACACTTTCGGAAATACTGGCTCGGCGATTAAGGGTTAATTGCATGCAACTGGACATTTAGCTTATGCAAAATCATGTCACCATTGCTTGCAAAATATGCATGATTTACATCAACATGTGCCTGAGGAAGACTGTCAAGTTTACTGAAAAAGGATTTTTCACAATTAGGTACTCAAACAAAAATTTTCACAATTAGGTGCTCAAACAAAAATTGGGCTGGTCTATGGTCAGATCTTACTTTAGAACAAATGCTAATGAGGACCACTAAGACCTCAGGTGGCGTGACACATGGGTGGGGGATAACTGATAGTGTGTTGAGTCAGTGGATACTTGGTATGCCAGCTTCATGTGAATTGTGCGTTAAAGTTGAGAAGTTTTGTGTATTAAGTTCATACATTGAGCAGCAAATTGAACTTTGACTTTTGAGAAGTGTGAGAGATAATGACGATACAGAAAATTTTTCGGAATGGCTTCTGTCTCATCTTCAACTTTCCCAGAAAAATGCAGATTTTTTCAGTCACAACTGAAATGATTGGTTATGGTAATAGTAAATATACTGCTACAAAAGTTAGGAAAGTGGATTGGAGTCTATGAATGCTATAATTGGTCAAAATTTCAGTGATGTAAAATTGAAGCACAACAACCTTGTGCTACTTCGGGCAACAATTAACTCGAGTTGAAATGCGAGAAAATGTAGTTCCAGTTGATACAACTCTTCTCTTTCAAAGAATAATTCATACATTAGAAAGTGGTGATGATTTGCAAGATTATTTTGAGTATTAACTTGCTCCAATGCCACTTGCTTTATTCACTGATAAAAACAAACAAATTAGCAATTTATAGTGTTTTCAATAATATTAGCATAAATTTTCATTGTTGATGGAGGTTTTCTCCTTCATCGTGTTACATATCCGTTTCATGTTCAAGGACCAACTTATGATGAGGTCTATGATGTATGCATGTCTTACATCAAACAGTATTACCACACAAATACTCATTGTTCTTGATGGATATAGTGACTCAAAATCTCATACAAAATATGCAGACAGCATACTCTGAAGTATGGATATCCTCTTCAAATCAACATTTATTAGTCAATTGCCAAGAAAACAATAAATGAAAATTGTATCTCAGTGAAACAAACAACTGATGATACACACTTTTTGATCATACAGTCTAAGTTCTACTAGCACCATTGCTGTTGTTGGAAAAGATGTTGACCTTTTTATACTTATGACTGACTGCACTGACACCAAAAAATAGAAATATCATTTTCCTGAAACCTGGTCACAGAATAGTGCTTGCAAGACATTACACTTTCTCTGATCTACAAGCTTCCCTTGGTTCACTAAAAGATTACATCCTTTTCCTTCATGCTGCAAGTCTGTGACACAGTTTCATCATTCTTTGGACAAGGAGAGTATAAACTGCTCAGACTTACAGAAGAGAGAAGAATTAAGAAACTCCTGAACGGACATTAGGTGTAATGCCCAATTTCCCAATCTTTCATCCTCGATGTAGTGTAGCATCAAAGTTACCCTTGAAAATATACTGCGTTCAAAGCTTTGCCACTTTGCTTCTTGTGGCAACTTACTGCAGATATCTATAAATTCCTTTACAGTGTTACATACTATAGGTGATTCTGAAATAAGAGAGATATAGATTAACTTATATAGTACCAAAATGTGTAAAAATGAAAAAAAAAATGGCAAAAATTAATAAGCAACAAAAGGGAAGTGAATAAATCATGTCTGGATCAGCACAGAATTGAATAAAGGCAAAAAAATGTGAATATCATTAAAATCTCATTCATAGCAAGAAAATGTAAGAATATTTATAGAAAATGTTTTGTAGAAAATTAAATTTTCAATAACTGTGTATTCAGCAGGGTTTTTTTCCAGACCAACTGTTTTCATGGAAATAGCGAAAAACTGAAATTTGGTGGCCATGTCCAAGATCTCAGACAAAGCTCTGGGTAGATTAACCCTCTTACGCCGGAGCGGTAAATAAAAAATTGTCTCCCGTATGCCGGAGGGGTTTCGGAGTGAGCGCGGAAGCGGGAAAAATATTTTTTTCAAAAAATCACAGCGCGCTTAGTTTTCAAGATTAAGAAGTTCATTTTGGCTCCTTTTTTTGTCATTGCCTGAAGTTTAGTATGCAACCATCAGAAATGAAAAAAATTATCATTATCATATATAAATAATGCGATATATGATAGTGCAAAAACGAAATTTCATATATAATTGTATTCAAATCGCGCTGTGTGCAAAACGGTTAAAGGTAACAAGTTACTTTTTTTCGTTGTAATGTACACTAAATTGCGATCATTTTGGTATATAACACATTGTAAAATGATAAAAGCAACACAGAGAAAATATTATCACAAAATAATGCATGAATTCGTAACGCGCGGACGTAAACAAATATTTTTTTCAAAAGTTCACCATAAATCTAAATATTGTCCTAGAGACTTCCAATTTCTTTCAAAATGAAGACAAATGATTGAATATTACTATACTGTAAGAGTATTAGCTTACAATTGCAGTTTTCGACCATATCTGACGAGTTAAAGTTGACCGAATGTCGAATTTTTTTATATATATATATATTTTATATGCAATTATTTCGGAAATAAGAAAAGCTACAACCTTCAAGTATTTTTCGTTTTATTCTAAATGAAATTGTGCACATTTTCATATATAAAACTCTATGAAATGCCTAATATGAAACGGAGCAAATATTCCGAGAATGGGACGTATGCATTTTGGAGATTTGTGGCGGAGAATCCGCGCGCAGAGGGAAGGAAAGTTTTTTTTTTAAATTCACCATACATCTAAATATTTTGCTAGAGACTTCGAATTTGTTTCAAGATGAAGATAAATGACTGAATATACTAGACTGTAAGAGTTTTAGCTTACAATTGCGTTTTTCAACCATTTCGTAGAGTCAAAGTTGAACCAGAACGTGGTTTTTTTTCTATTTATCGTGATTTATATGCAAATATTTCAAAAATGCAAAAAGCTACAACCTTCAATTATTTTTAGTTGTATTCTACATAAAATTGCACACATTTTCATATATAAAACTATATGTAACAGCTAATTTAAAATGGTGCAAACATTACCCACAACAAGCACGTATGATTTTTCGGAAGAGTTACCGCGCGGACGCAAAGAAAATGTAATTTTTTTCATAAATTCACCATAAATCGAAATATTGTGCTAGAGACTTCCAATTTGTTGCAAAATGAAGGTAATGCTTGAATATTCTAGAATAAGGGTTTTTTTAGCTTACAATTGCGTTTTTCGACCATTTCGGTAGAGTCAAAGTTGACTGAAGGTTGAAATTTTGGCAATTATCGTTATTTATATGAAAATATCTCAAAACTGATAAAAGCTACAACCATGGGTTGTTTTTAGTTGTATTGTGCATGAAATTGTGCACATTTCCATATATAAAACTATATAACAGCTAATTTTAAAATGGTGCAAACATTACCACAATCGCATGTATGATTTTTTTCGGAAGAGTTTACCGCGCGGACGTAAGGAAAAAGTTTTTCATAAATTCACCATAAATCGAAATATTGTGCTAGAGACTTCCAATTAGTTGCAAAATTAAGGTAAATGATTGAATATTACTAAAATATAAGAGTTTTAGCTTACAATTGCGTTTTTCGACCATTTCGGTAGAGTCAAAGTTGACCAAAGGTATATCTCAAAACTGATAAAAGCTACAATGATGAGTATTTTATTGTTGTATTCTACATAAAAATGCGCACATTTTCATATATAATACTTCATGTAATGGCTAATTTACAATGGTACAAAAATTATGTCAAAGTGACGAAATAATTTCTGTGATGTGTCACAGATACTTTTTAGTGCGGCAAGAAAGAAATTTGCGCTTGCGCGCCTGGTTACGATTGTAAACAAAACAACACCTTGATCCGTGAACTCCCAGCATCCCCCAAGGCGCGTGATTCAAAAGTTTTAGGCTGGTAGGCCTAAAAGTATTTTTCCGCGAATTTTGAAAAAAACTTTTGTAAGTTGACGTAAAATACGTCCAGTCGGCACACAGGAGACAAAAAATGTCGACGTAAAATACGTCCAGTCAGCGTAAGAGGGTTAATGGGTACTTTTGATATGTTATTTCAGAGTGTCTAAAGAAGTAATTTAACCAGTTTTCTGATTATCATAAATATTTCATATATTTGACTAAAATATACCTAATATGACTGGTATAAGGCACAATGACAAATCACTGATCTCAATAAAACTCAAGATTAATAACTTTTTTGAAAAATGTTCCTGAAAATAACATACTTAAAGACTGGTCTCTGATGCAATATGAATGATTTAACACTTGGTGGTGTAATATAGGGTAAGGAAACAGCAGTGAATCAAACAGGGAAGTTTATCAGATAAATAAAACAAATGAAATATTATACATTTGGCATCAACTGATAAAGAGAGTTACTTTATAAAAATAAGTAAAACAAGTGAACTATGATACAATTTGGTAACAACTGGTAAGAGGATTACTATATAAAAATTTAGTAATGGTAATAAAACCGTGGTAGGCAGTGGGGTACCCCAGATACCTATATTTTTTATGGCAAATCAATTTGTGCCAAAATTTGGCTTTCAACCTGAATATAAGGACCTAAAACCCTATTTGGAAATCTGTGTCTATCTGTATTTTATTTCACAAATTATTGCATTATGGTACACGTGGTATTGTATATCACACACAAGGTCAAAGTATCAAATTTGAACAATAATTATCTTACGTCTGGGAATCCTAAATTGGTCTTTCTCCAGCCGTTACGTAGTGTGGCTGTAACATCATTGCCACCCAGGACCATCTTAGGCACAGCTAATTTGAAAACATTGTTCATGAGTAAATCCATGTTTAATCTAAATTAGCATGCTAGTAAAACATTTCTCCATAAGCATTTGCTCTTGTTAGAATTAAAGTGCGTTATTTAAACTCATGTTATTCACGTGGTGACTGTAACTTGGGTGAACTGTATGAGCTATATAGAAATGCTACTCAGTAGTCTTCTAAATTTCATAATATTAATAGTAATACTCTAATGATATTAATAATGTAATGGGAATCAGCTCAAAATGATGACATGGGGTAAAGTATCTTAAAAATGCTGGAGTTATGTTCAAACATAATTAATTTGAAAGGTTTGAAGGAATACAGGTTTAATAGCACTGTATAATAATAAATTCTAGGTGTTGCTATGTAGGAAATACTCAAGGAGCTGTTTATTGTTGTAATGATGAAGATATGAACTAGAAGTAGAATTTGTAGTACATATTTATTGAAAATTTGAACACTTAGCTAGTCTTAAGTTTACCTATTTATGTTTTTATTTGCAGCTTTATCTGATTATCTCAAAGTGTAGTGATTCTGTTTTAATTTTTCAGATGACTAAAGATACAACTGTAAGGGGACACAGTATAGCTTTTACTCTTGCTTAAGAAGACTAACAAATTTTGATAGATGGGTTTTTGGATGGTTTTGCTTTTATAACAACAGTAAAACCTTTTTAAGTGTTGATAGATGAGGGTAAACTTAGTCGAGACTTGCCAGACTAAGACGTGAATTGAAATGCCTAAGTCATCATGCATTGTCTCATTAATGTATGTAAAACATACATACTGTAATCTCTGTAAGTATGCTCATGTAGCATGTTGCAGGTAATTTACAGTATGCATGCAAATATGATTTGTTTCTCTGTTAATAATACTGCATGAATTTTATCTGCTCATTTTCCTTTAATGTATAAATACATAACTTGAGTTGAAAGCTGATCTCAACATTACTATACATGTCATCGCTTTAACAATATGTACTACTATACAGATAACAAAATTACAAAATGTAAATTGAAACAAAGAATTATGAAAATCCAGTAAAACAAGGATGTAGTATAAAAAAGGGTTTAAATAAAAATGAATATAATAAGTGCACCATATACCAACTTGAGTAACTGAAACCTTGTACGTATTGGAATACCTGGAGTTAGATACATCAAATAGTATAGCTATATTTGTAAATATATGTAACACTTTGAAAATTGTTCAGTGTTAATGATAAATGAATAATCAAATGAGAGTAGTATAATTGCCATGCATTTTGCTCTATTTGAGAAAAAACAGACAAAGATAGCCTAATTTTTAACCCAAAGTTCACACTGATCAACATCTTTAAAACACTACAACTTAAGAAGGTTTTCCTGTATTTCACTGCTTTTGAAACTAAATATTTGCATAGATTTATTAAATTGAATTAGAAGTTCTTATCTTGTGGAAGCATGACTGAGAAGTATATTGCAACAGCTGATGATATTATGCAGCACTATTATTATATGCTTAATTAGCCATTTCAAGTTTGTCTTACTATTTTTTGTGTATGCAGGGTGCTTAAAATTTAACTTTTTTTCTTTTTGTAATTATGAATACTTTTGTGCTTGCCTCCTACTAAAGGATTCAAAGCCATTGAAACATGGTTTTTCAGCATCACCTTTTTATCAAAGCTGGGGCTGCTGTCTCCTGATGGTGATAGCTTCTCTTCCTATGGCACTTTGTCCAGGGCATCTTTCTCCTGTAGGGACTTGTCTTCATGCAGGTGCTTCTACTTCTGTTTCTCTTCCTCCATTGTCTCTTTCTTCAGTTCATCTTCCTTCTGTTGGGGTGCTTGTGAGCCTTTGGTGGCTTGTCTTCCTGTAGGTGCATCTTCAGGAGTTGCATTTGGAATATGTCTTATTTGAGTGGGGAGCAGAAATGGCTCCTGGGTTGTATTCAAGGGAGGTTGATGTTTCAGTATCTGCAGGGCTTCCAGCATCTGAAGGCACCTGGTATCACTGGCATAGTCTATGATTCTAGTTGCAGATATCGTTTGCTGTTGAGTGGGACGTTGCTGGTTGTGGGTCACAAAATGATTGAAAATTGCCCCTTCCTGTCCATTGCATGACAGTCTTTTTGACAGTTCATGGTAGTCATACCAATGTAAGATTCACGGCACCCATGAATGGGGCACAGGAACTGGTAGACTACATTACTTTGCCTGAGGGGGGTCAGTTACAGGAGAGACTAGGTTGTTTTTCATTACAAGGGATGATGTCATCTTTATGTTTCATTTCAGTGTTACTGTCAGTGGATTTCACATTTTCATTAATTATTTTCTTCAAGGCTCTTTCATCAGCTATGTGCTCACTGCTCATGTAGTTTCTGTAGTAGAGGTTGGTGGTGGTCTTCTCTGGGGCAAGTTCTTTGCACGAGGACAATTCCATGTCTTGCTGGCCATTATCAAATTTGTTGAAGCCTAGACTATGTTAGGAACTTACTTCCTACCTGGTGGATGGGCAGAGCCTCATGACGTCATAACATGCTTACGTCACAAATGGTTTTTAATCCTTTTCTGTGATTTTCCTGGCTTTGGCATTGGCAACTTAATTTAAGTCTATAAATATAAAAACTATCAAAATTAGGTACTAAATAATGCATGCAAAAATTAGGTATGGATATAATATATACACTTACCAACTTTCACCTTTATCCAATGCTTTGATAGAGGTGTTGTTGAAAACTGCTTCATCAGCTCTGAATCCCTTATTAGGTAGTCATGGAACATTGTATTTCAGTAAACTGCAAATGGCACATGTGCTAAGTACTGCAGTCAAAAATTCACCTGAGTTAGTTTTCTTTTGTATTTACTTTGCATTAATAATATTCTTTTGTATTTACGTTGCATTAACTTCATGATAAAATCTCAGCTGGAGCCCCCTCGAACATATTACAATTGCCTCCACACCCTGGCCTCAATATCCATATGGCTACATTCTAGAGTGCACATTTGGGTTTAATTTTCTTGTCACCCCCCAAAAGTCCCATAAAGAAAATAATTTTTTCTCTTATGCTTGCTCTTCTTTGACATCTTTGTCTCTAAACATTGCTGATTCTTTTCACTATCTTAATAAATTTTTTTATTATTTGTAGTAAAATATTTTGCATGTGAAGGGGTTTATTCCTAGTGTGTATTTGACATGTGAGTAATACAATTTATATAAGTTGATATTTAAAAATAAACAGGCACACTTCTTAGAAAAACTTTTTTTGCAGGTAAAAGTAGTTTTGAACTTTTTTATTTATATTTATCTAGATTCCACTTTTATATTTAAATACAGTAGTACCTTGAGATACGAAATTAATCTGTTCTGAGGCGCCCCTCGTATCATAAGGTTTTCGTATCTTGGACCACATGTTACATGTAAAATGGCTAATCCGTTCCAAGCCCTCCAAAAACACACCAGTAAATTTCATAACCTAAAGCTAAATTGAACCTTAAAATAACAATGAAATACTACAACAATTTGGACCATTCAATACCTAAATTAATAAAAAAATGCAAAATATAACCTGTAAATAAAGTGTATATTAGTGTACATGGTAACAAGAAATATACTGTACGTAAAATGTGGAAGCTTACCTTTCGAGTGAGGCTACGTACATACATAACTATCCAAGGAAGATTGCTTTTGCCTACTTTTCACAATGTTCCTGTGTAAGCCTTTTCGGGGGGTGTCTTCTACAAATGATTGCACTTTATGAAAAGGGGCTTTAATTTCTGCCGTTTTTTTTTTTTCTTTGTACATATGTACGTACCTACACTTTAAAAAAATATACGTACACAATGTTCCTGTGTGAGCCTTTTTGGGGGTTGTCTTCTAAAAATGATTGCACTTTATGAAAAGCGGCTTTAATTTCTGCTTTTTTTTTCTTTTTCTTTTTTTGTTTTTATTTTTTTAACTTTTTTTTTTGCTTTTTTTTTTTTGTTTTTTTTTTTTTTTTTTTTTTTTTTTTACTTTACGTAGATATAACAGAAAATCAACTTTCTGTTTTTTATCACTTGGTTCTTTTTTTTGCACCTCATGACTGTTGGCCCTGTGTCCATCAAAACCCTGTTCAACCAAAATGCTCCTCTGCAAACTGATTTGGGTACTTAATGTTCGGTCTGCTGACCTTCAACATAAACTGAAGTGCCTTGATTATACGTACTGGTATGCATGTTGTAAATGATTGGTCTACACCCTCTGTTCAGCAGGGAGTGGAGATTCTACCAACCTTGCAAAGTTTCCAGTTATCCCATGAGAGAGACCTTGATCACTTATCCCATGTGAGAGATCTTGGTCACTTTTTTTTTTAAATACGTACACATTTGACAATCCCGAAAACGAAATTCCCACGTGCGTACTATAACAATGCTGGTACCGAGTGGCCGAGGCATGCCACCACGTGTACATAGTAGATGCATGATGGGAGGGATGCTGGCCAATAGGAGAGAAGGATTTCATGGCCGCGACTAGCATCAGGAACCAATGGGAGAGCAGGAGGATGGTGGCGAGTCTACTAGTTCTAAGTGGCGGCGCACGGCGCGATTTTCAAAATTGTTATCCGGGCGAATCTCGGACTTTCAGAAACCTTTTTGTATGTAGAGCCATTAAATTTTTCGTATTGGCTTTCGTATCTCGAGTTTTTTGTAAGTTGAGCCTTTCGTATCTCGAGGTACTACTGTATGACCATCTGTAATTTTGTTAACTGTATACATTTTGAGTTGTAATGTTCATTTTTATTACAGACCAAGATATCTAGCATAAAATCTATATATGTATAGTAGTATTTGATATATACAGTAACATGTGTATTCTTGTTTAATGTTTTGTAGGTAGAATAATGAGAGAAGTGGAACCTCACAGCTTACTTTGTTGTGAAACATTTTTGAAAGGTGAACAGTTATTTTCGTTGAGATTAATCTTTTCATTACAGGGCAGTAAAAGTTTTATGTTAATTGACACATTCTCATTTTTCTTCAGTTTAATTCAAATCAATCCTTCTTGGTGTATCCAATAGTAAGTTGCCGTGTCATTAGCCATTACTTTGATAGTACTAGTATCAATAAACTTGTATAGCTATACTTGTTTGGAAGTTGAACCATTTCATTCGCTAGTGCCGTGTTGTATTAAAAAGTGTAATGTATTGAACAGAGCTTTCAAAAAGTAAGTGTACATCTTGTAAAAGTAAGGTTGGTTGAGAGTTGGTTTATAAAGTCCTATAATAATTTCATTGGTTGATGGGCTTTTCCTTTTAGAGCTTTGTAATAAGTTTGTTAGTATCTCAGATATTCTCTCATGAGTGAAAATGCTGATTGTGTGGAAGGTTCTACATACACTATAATTTCAAATTGACAACTTTTTTAAAGTTTTTAACTGGAATCTTGGGCAACTACGTTATGCTTCAATTTAGAAAAAAAATGAAAATCATCACAAGAGCAAGGAATTTGACTGATACCTAGGGAGAGACTAAAGAGAATGGCTGAAAAGTAGAAAACAAAAAGCAGTAGTGCTGGTGACTGAAGGGTTGCTTTAAAGAACTGTCAGTTTGACCTGCAGTGCACCTCATAAGTCCATTTCATTTAGTACTCCTTTGGGGTGGCCAGTTTAGTGGTTGTGTTGCATTGCAGAATGGTGTTACTGCTTTATTTAATAATGAAATGACAATGAGTGGTTTCTGTTTGCTTTATTTGGAGAAAGACTAGTTGATACAGAGCTGCATGGTACCTATTTTATCCTTAATCTCTTTTTTTTATAACTTGGTAGCTCCCATGAAAGTTGGAGCTTTGTATAGCTTAATTGAGAATTAATTTTGTGCTTTTATTCCTGCTTGTTTTGTGCTTTACTTCATACTTAGATGTAGATTTCAAGTATATTAATTCTTCTTTATTTCTCCTTGTGCAGGTTGATAAGTCACAGTACAACATTCTAGCAAATCTGTATCCAGATCAGGCCCCATACACTGTGTGTAACTCTTCCTTGTCAGAATATGCAGTACTTGGCTTTGAACTTGGCTTTTCCATGACCAATCCTAATGCACTTGTAATCTGGGAGGCTCAGTTTGGTGATTTCAACAACACTGCTCAGTGTATCATTGATCAGTTCATATCATCAGGCCAGTCAAAATGGATTCGCCAGTCTGGATTAGTCTTGTTGCTTCCACATGGCATGGAAGGCATGGTAAGTCTAATGTACAATTAAGGTATCTAGTATGTTCCTAAATTTCAGATATATGTTTCAGAGAATTATAACAGAAATACATAAGTTTGTTTGAGAATACCATGACTCAGTAACTAGTATTTAGTACAGCACAGTACTATTTTTATATCTAAAATGGTAGTTGGAGTGTTGTTGAATGTGGCTAAGTAATTTTAAATTGTAATGACAAAGGGTTCATTTGTAAAGGAAACCAAAGACACTAAAAAGAAGAGAGATTTAAACTTCATTTCACTGCTACATGAAAAACCTGCAGAATTGAAGACCTCCACTATTGGTTGTATAATAATAGCATTTAGCTGAAGATAGAATTATAGAAAAGGATAATATGTATAGTGTACAAGATAACTCAGTAATTTTATATAAGTAACCTACCAAGTACATAATTACTTAGCTAACAATTATGCTCGCACGGCACCCTTAATTCAAAAATTTGTGAACAAGTTACTAATTGCAAAGCAGGGGTGACAGGCCCCGCTCACTGCAATGGGAGCTAGCAAGCAACAGAAGCCATCAGTCTTATTCTAATTTATGGTGCGCAATCGACAACATGTCGTCTTGCTCCTGAGTTCATAACTCTCCAGTTTGCTGAAGTCGGTGACGTACCCGTTTTAGTTCTCAGCTGTTGCCTTTTTTTGGTTTGATTTGCAGCTTTAGCTTCTTTCTCCTTAGCTTTAGTTAGTCCGTATGTCGGATTCTAGATATTCTAGCACTACCAGTCTATGCTATTTTAGTGAAGGCTGCAAGACTATATTGACCAAACTCTGCTATGATGCACATACTATGTGCAATATGTGTAGGGGGCAAGTTTGTACAAGAGAGCTTACTTGCTCAGTGTAAGAACTGGAAAGAAAGTAGGTGGAAGCTTCTTGAGACACACCTGAATAAATTTGAAAAAAAAATAGGATTAAAGGCGACCACTTGTGTTGAAACTAGGGCCTTGATTAGTAAAGATTCTTCGCCTAGGCCCAAGACAGACTCCTTTCTTGCTCTTCCCTCTACTCTTGGAAATAACCTTTCTCCCATCCTCAGTCCTCCTATTCCCCTACCCACTCCCATGCTCAGCTCCCATGCTTCTGAACCAAATGCCATTGTTAGTCTCAAATCTAGGACTAATAACAAATTTGATAAGAAATTCAACCTAGTTGTAAGTTCTGTGTCTGAGATAGGGGCATCCCATCGAGTCCTCAATGGACAAGTGAAAGTGAGTGTGGGGACAAAGTGAATAGTGATAGTGTCCAGTGAAGTGTTAGTGGAGGAGGTGGTTTCTCCTAGACGAAGCTCACTGTCCTGCTCCCCTGCACCAGGAAGAAGATATACCGGAGGTCCAAGGTAGGCTGATGGGGTTTACCCATGGATTGCTATTCCCTCTGTCGATCCTGTAGTTAAAGGCCAGGATTTGACTGACTGTCATTGGAGAGAGAGAGAGAGAGAGAGAGAGAGAGAGAGAGAGAGAGAGAGAGAGAGAGAGAGAGATAGAGAGAGATAGAGATAGAGAGAGAGAAGAGACGAGAGAGAGAGAGAAGCGAGAGAGAGAGAGAGCAGAGAGAGAGAGAGAGGAGAGAGAAAAGTACAATTGAGTTGATCAGGCATTGGCAACAATTTTGGACCCACAGTCACTTTCTGTCAAGTAATGTGACATGTCTGACAGGCCCACCTTCACTCACTACAAAAGATGGGTGAATTCTATTCTTTCACTTACCACAGAAATGCATAGATATTGTAATAAATGTATTATTATTATTATTAAAATTATTATTATTACTACTACTTATTATTTATTAGGTAATAATTTATTTCTGCAAAACAGAGAGAGAGATTTATTATTTTTATGTTTTTATTTAATTATATTAAACTAAATAATATTTGAAAATTAGTAAATCCTTTTTGCATCATAAAAAATTTATATAGTCATGAAAAAACATCAAAATACACTAATTAGTGCAAATTTATCAACAAAAAGGTCCAGGAAGTGCCGAATTTTCTGCGAAGAATTTATAGATAGGCTCAGCAGAAAAATCTGCAAAGAACACACACAATTTTTTTTTTTGGACTGCCAAAAGAGAGAGAGATTTTTCAGCATTTCCTTTGACTGCCAAGCTCGCAACACTTGAACCCACTAAGTTGGCATCACTGACCGTCCCACCCTTGCCATCAGGTTTCTTGACATTTCTGACAGGTTCACACTCTCCTCTTTTCAAGTCTCTCAACATAAAGATTGGGGTTTCCTATATTTTTACATGATTTATTAATTTATAAACTAAAACCCTACTCATTCACTACAGGATTTTCTTTAATGAATTGATATTATTGCTGTTTACATAGATATTAATATTGAAAAATTAGTAAATAATTATTTTTACAAAAACATATACTATCTCAGTAAGAGAGAGGATAATTATTATTTTTATTATATAATATAATTTAATCTTATTAAACTTAATAAAATATGAATTAATATTATTTAAAAATTACCAAATAATTTTTTTATCATAAAAATGTATTTAGTCATGAAAATAACATCAAAATATACTAATTAGTGAATTTATCAACAGAAAAGGCAGTGAATTGCCGAATTTTTTGCAAATAATTTATAGATGCTCAACAGAAAAAATCTGTGAATCTTGAGAACATGTAGTAGGGGTTGACTGTAATAGAGAATAAAAGCAATTGTTTTTTTTTACAATATTAGAGTCAGATATGCTTTGGTACTTTAATGCTGAAACTACTTTTGTATTTAAAATTATCTTTTGTTTTAGAAAGTACACGTACATTAATATTATCTCAAAATACATTCATGTCTGAATATAAGAAATACCCATGATATTCATACATTTTATGTATGTTTTTATACCTAGATACCAGAAATTGCTATAGAGATGTAAAAAGTAGTTGGTGATCGATTATTGTTCATGAAAGTACATTGGACCCCTGTATTCGCTTTCTCCAAATTCGCGGACTCTCGCATTTGCAGATTTCTCTCGGGAAAATTTCCCCCACTATTCACGGAAAATTCACCCATTCATGTTATTTTTCTATGAGAAATATCCACTCATGCCTGGGTTTTTTTTTATCAATCTCCTCAAATAATGCACTTTTTGTGATAAACTCTTAAAAAAACCAGGTATAGAAATTTTCAGTTGGTTTTTCTATAGTTTTAACTAACAAAATAGGAGGTTTTAAGCATTTTTATAGGGGTTCCAACTATTCGTGGTGGGGCCTGGTACACATCCCCTGCGAATATGGTGGGACCACTGTAAGCAGTAACTGAGAGATCAGTGAGGCTCCCATTAATAGCCTCTCTTCGCCACTGTGCACACAGGAGCGCCCACCACCTACTTCCATCTGTTGCCTGCTGCTTGCCGCCTACCTCCTGTGCCCAGCTCAGAGCGTGCACCACCCAGCACCAGTTCTCTCCTACTACTAGCCCTCCTTTCTTATTCATTTGCTCCTATGCCTGGCTCCCTCACTTCCCTCCCATGCCTTTGTCAGTCTTTTATTTCTTTTATCATAAATTTATCCTTATAACAGTGAAGTGTTGTGCAGTGGAGGAGGTAACTACTCATCCCTCAATGCTCCGAGACAAAGGTCCCTGTCTCACTCCCCCACACCGGGAAGAAGACATACCAGAGGTCCAAGGGAGGTCGTGGGTTTACATTCGGGTAGTCAGGTATTGACAGACAGCCACTGGAAAGGCATCTTACTGGATGTGTGGTGGAGGAGTGGCGCTGCCCCTCTGATCTCTTAGACCTAAAGTCAGTCCTGCTCCTCTGCACCGGGGAGAAGTCATACTGGCAGTCGAGGAGATTGTCCCTGATAGTTGCCCCATGGTTGAACCTGTCGTGTGTTCACAGGTTTCGACTGAATGTCGCTGGAAAGGTGTTTTAGTGAGTGGTGCTCAGTTGTCATTGGATTCAGAAGTATTGTCTCCCACTTGTGGAGAAGCATAAGGAACCTGTTCTTAGACCGCAACTTTCTTGCAGTTATGCTCCTGCTCATCATGATCCATCTGAGTATTCACCTTGGGACAGTCCGGAGTCGTTAGCCTCATTTGAACAACCTGTGCTAGCACCTAGATATTTGGAGCATTGTAAGCAACCTCTTGCTTCCAGTCACCAGTCCACTCCCAGTGTTCAGCGTCAGGTGTGTCGACTCACTCACACTCACCTGTACAGTTCCCCCCTTCTGTAAGTCTCTCGGTGCCTTAAGTGAGTCGCTTGGCACCAAAGGTAGAACGTTCGACGCCAACTGTGTCTTGTGCAAAGACGTCTGGTTTAGAAGATTTGTCTTTAGCTCCACATCATCAGTAACATCATGATCTGATGGGTTTTCTTAAGAAGGCTATTGTTCCTAAAGTTGGATATACCACCTTGTCACTTGTATCATCCAACGAAGAGAAAGTAGATCAGGACTCGGCTCCTGCGTCAGCATATTCGAGCCTTCTCAAGTACGTTTTGTCATGACGCTCATCATGATAGTTAGCCTGTAGTATGTTGAGTGTATACTACCCATACAGTGATTATAGATGATTAGTAAACCAAGTAGTTTCTAATAAATACTTTTTCTTTATATCACTATGGGGACTATTATGCAAGACCTACACATTGTGTGCACCACAGCGATTTTCGTGGTCCGCTTTTTGCCAATGGGTACTGCTCATACCACCTGCCATGAACATAGCCCTTGTAGGAATAAAGGGGAATATGGTTGGTTGCCGGACTTGTGTGAAATATGTAACATTCTCCTGGCAGCAATTTTTAAGCATGAAACTGCTCACTGCTCCTCCAGCAAGTTTCAAGAATTAAGCAGCAAGCTTTAAGCTGTATTGTTAGGTCCTAGGTTTCAGTAACGTTACAGAAGGAGGAGACTACATCTTTCTGGTGAAACCCATGTTGGGGACAGTACCTGAAAGCGTTGGTTCCTAGTACCTCCCAGGTGAACTCCTCCGATGGAGAAGAGGAGTCTTTACTTGTTCCCATTATTGGAAATGAAGTGGATATTGCCACTGAGTCTGCCCTGCTGAACCCAGGTAGACTAGGGACACAGCCTTCTGCTGTACATGAGAGAGATACCTCAGAAGAAAATCTCTCCAATGCAGCAATCAGATACTGAAGGAGGTCCTAATAGGATCCACCTAACCACCATCTGAAGTGTCTGTATCTTTTAATTGGTATAGTTATTCATCCAGTACTTGTGTTCTTATGTTGCCTGGCCGTTGCAATACGGCTGCCTTGGCACAATCAAGTCGTGCAAGCACCCCCAATTAGGGAAATAACGCTTGTTGCATGAGGAAATTATGAGCAGTATCAAAGATGTATTAGCAGCTGAATGTCAAAATATTAAGAGTTGTTATCCATGATTTCAAAGAGGAAATCAGGTCATTCCTGGATACTGAATTAGATGTAAGTTGTAAGAATTTCTCAGCTTTTAAATGAAAGAATAAACTGGTTGCACAGTCTGCCCGGGCAGATTTTGGTTTCAAAGCTGACTGGTAGCAATAATACAGCCAATTAGGCTAAAAAAAATTCAAATCAAATGATAGTAGGGACTCCAGTAGCTGTCCCAATGATGCTGATAGCCCTTGGTGTAACACCTCAATGTGTCTTTTCTCCTGATTGTAAATGCCTTATCACTGAGAGGAAAATTATGATTGAAGTTGAATGTGTAGAATTTTGGGACAGAGCAGTGTTTCCTAATATGGAATGATGCTTAGTCCCTCCTTCAGTAGACATTGAGAAACCACCGAAAGAGACAGTTAGCCTACCTACGAATATACATGGAATTGAAAGCCATAGAAGGAACCTTTTACCAGGTTAATGGAAAATGGAGTTATACAGCTATTGTAGAGAACCAATATGCTCACTGGATAACCCCATCCTTATGTCCCTTCCCCTTTAAAACATTCATGTGAAGGAAAAAGCTTCCTCTGGACATGGCTACTCAGTGGTTTGGGACTCCTATGAAAAAATCTCTGAGGGGACAGCCTTGCCTGAATTTCATGCTAGGCTCCACCTCCTCAATATCATAACTTCCTAAGCTGGAGCACTCCATGATTTTCTAGTTTTTCATAAAGGCTCTAATGGAAATATTGGCAGGTTCCAATATGTCGCTCCCCAATGTATGCTCTCCTTCGAAGAGGGGAATCCAGGAAGCAATGGGCTTGAGTTTTCTCTTCCTAACCCAAAGAAAGTTAGTTATGAGTTGAAGTCATAGAAGCTTCCAGTCACATGCAAAGGATCCTCTTAACAACAGAAAGGACAACAGCAGCAAAAGCACCCCTTTTGAAGCATGCCAAGATGCTTGTACCAGGGAAGAGGTGGAGCCCAATAGAAATTTTTATGGTCGGGGGCATCTACAGTATCACATGTAGTGGAAGCCCTCCTCTTGGGGACACAGTATTATCTTCAACAGGCTAGGGTAGAAATGGTCTCATCCTCCACCTCACTTTAAAGGGGTTTGTCCAAAAACCAGACCCCTCTTAGGAAGATTGTGTGGGAGGTCCTTTTAAAGAGAGCCATAGAGAAACATGCATATATTCACCACCAAGTACGTCTCTTCAGTGGCCCCAAGAAGGATTCCTCTGGACGGAGGGTGATCCTCAACTTATCAAGCTTGAACAAACACTGTTTGCCATAGTTTCTGGATTACTAATGTTGCCCAAGTATGTTCAGTCATTCCACAAGGGACCTGGACTATTTTTATAGATCTAAAAGACACATACTGGCATGCCCCATTGCCGTTCCCATCTTCCCTTCCTAGGGTTCCAGATAGGGAAGGAAATGTACAGATTCAAAGTCATGCCCTTTTTGTTGAACAGTGCTTGAAAAGGTTGTATAAAGTTAGTAGCAGTAGTTGTCCGAGACCTCAGGAAAGAAGGAATTTAACTGGTAGCCTACCTGGATGATTGGCTAATCTGGTGGCCCACTAGAGAAGAGTGCTTATGAAGCCAGAGAGTGGTAGTCAATAAACTCCAGTCAGAAGGTTTTCTAATAATTGGAACAAGTCCCACCTTACACCCAGCAGACTCTTTCCGTGGCTGGAACTTTGTAGGGATACTCTTCACAGCCAGTTCTGTCTCCCCACCAACACTCAGAACAGAATAAAGGTGGACCTGAAAAAGGTTCCTTGCACAGCTCAGCATTTCCAGATGTCAGTTGGAGTATATGATCGGCCTGTTAATTTGCATCTGTGGTAGTTCCAGTCCTCAGGTTGCAACTAAAATTTTTTTTTAAATTCTGGCTATGGCATGCAAGAAAAAAGATTTGCAATCTACTTCCAAGGAGTCGAAATGTTGGGAAGATACTCTGGCCATGGACCTGAAAGGGGTCTTTGGCAAAACAGATCATCCTGACTCCTCTGTCTGTATAAGTGATAATACGTACACACACATGCCTCCTTGACAGGTTGGGAAAGCCAATGGGGGATCGCCTGGTAGAAGGGCGGTAATCACCTGCTATGAGTTGGTGTCATATCAACTTCATGGAGGTGATGGCTGTCTATCTGTCCCCCAGAAAACGGAAACCTCCAAAAGGGACCCATATTTTGTTGGTTCTAGACAATATGACTGCAGTATCCAGCATATTTTATGCAAACCCAATAATCATGTAATAAAGGCCATCTTTCGAGTCCAAAACCTATTGCTACCCTACACACAGTCTACAAAAAGTAAAGTGGGTTGAGGCATGCCTGGGGATCCACAGGCTGCATGCATGGTGAAACTGCTTTTGTCTGGTTGTCAGACTAAAGAATGGTGAACTTGGGAATGGGAAAATTTTTTATGGGCATATTGTTGATTATTACCATGCAATTTTTTTTACTACCAGCCAATCAATAGTATAGGGAAGAGAAATTTATTCAAAATTTGATTATATATTTTGAGGATTTATTTTTTCAGGGACCTGAACACTCAAGTGCACGACTCGAACGATTCCTTCAGATGACTGCAGATGATCCTGATATCTTGCCTGCTTTCACTGAGGACTTTGCTATTCGCCAGCTATCAGATATCAATTGGATAGTAAGTGTTAATTTTCACTAGTAAGTGGGCTGTTAGCTTTGATTAAAATTCCTTGTGAATTTATGACATTCAAGTGGTAGATAAACCAAAATTGAGTATTTTATTACTTGAAAATTGCTTCTGTGTTCTTTATTGAGATTGTTATTTATTGAGATTGTTATTCCTCAACAGATAGCCAACTGTTCCACCCCTGCAAACTATTTCCACATTTTACGGCGACAGATTGCTCTTCCTTTCCGTAAACCTTTGATTTTGATGACCCCGAAGTCACTCCTCAGGCATCCTGATGCCAAGTCGTCTTTTGATGAAATGACTGAAAAGTCTGAATTCCAAAGGTATAAGTAATTCTATGCCAGTTTCATAGCAATAGTTTCTTTTTGTCCTTTCAGTGCTTTACCAAGTTACAAATTTTCTGTTATGTTCTATGTAACATAAGTGATTGAAGTACACATGCTACTTCTTATTTTCTGTACTTTTAGTGCCAAGTCAAATATTTCTGCCAGGAGATCTCCTGGAAAATGAAGCTTTATTTGATATTTGCATTGTTTAATTATGATTTAGCATATAAAATACTTGAATTCATACTGGGCGTTCACACACTATTTTGTCTGAAAGACCAATAATTAATTACCATATATTCCGTGTATAAGACGACCTTTAAAACTTAAAATTCACCTTTAAAACCTGGGGATCGTCAAATACTACTATTCCAGAAATCAGACCTTGAATTTTAAGTGATGTTTATTGGTAAGGTGCCTCGGCCTCAGTGCAATAACCACCAACATGCATGAAAAGATCCACGTTAGGAAATACAGTCACCTCTCAATTAACGCGAGGGTTACGTTCCTGGAGAGCTCGCTTTAATTAAAAATGCATTATTTAAACATATTTTTCCAAGAAATAACAGTAATAAGGGGGCTTACGTTCCTGGACTTTGGGAACTCTACCCTTTTTTGCTAAGTACAACCGAATTGGATAACAGCAACATCTGTTTGGTGTATTTCAACCATCGTACAATAGTAACAATTACCGTAGTTATGTTATAAACGACGTTATGTAGAAGGGGACTGACATATTTTTATGTAATAACTTTATTTTCTATAGTGGGCCTCCCGTATTCGCGTTCTCCGGATTCACAAACTCAATTCGCGGATTTCTCTCTGGACCATATCTACCCATTTATTTGCGGGGGATTCACCCATTCGCTGGTTTTTCGACGAAAATAATCCCTAATTAGTCTATTTTGATGTTTATTTTCTTGACTAAATACATTTTTATGATACGAAAATGAATTACTAATTTTCAAATATTAATTTTGATTAATACTGTATTAGTAAGTGTAATAAGTTTAAATGATATTCCATAATAAAAATAATAATTCTCTCTCTCTCTCTCTCTCTCTCTCTCTCTCTCTCTCTCTCTCTCTCTCTCTCTCTCTCTCTCTCTACTACAAAAGATGTATGTTTTTTTGTATAAATAAATTATTTACTATTTTCAAATATTAATATTAATGTATACAGTAATAATATGAATTCATTAAAGAAAATACCATAGTGAATTTTTAAGATCTTAGGTTATAAATTTAAAAATTTATGGAAGAATGAAGGAAATCCCAGTCTTCACTCTCTAACTCCAGGTACTAAAACTGTCAGATATAGTATCAAGTTATGTGACAGGAGGGGAGAGGAGCTGTTGTGTTTGTTGCCCACCAAGTGCTCATGTAATTTCCTCTCTCTCTCTCTCTCTCTCTCTCTCTCTCTCTCTCTCATTTACTGAGACTCAAGATTTTTTTTATTAGTACTTGTACTATATGTTTTTAGTACTTTCAAATAAGAATAAGAATAATAACTGTAATTAAAAATTTCATATTATGTGATAGTATTTTAAAGAAATACAATACTAATCTATCCATGTCACTTTTAATTAAGGTTAACTCTCTCTCTCTCTCTCTCTCTCTCTCTCTCTCTCTCTCTCTCTCTCTCTCTCTCTCTCTCTCCACAAGATACTTGTCATAGTGGTAACTCTGTCTCTCTCTCTTGGCTGCAAGTGTTATAAGTACGTATGTAAGTATATACACCTTTAAGGGTACTAATGTTTAAGATTACTTTGAAATTATATTAATACAATCTCTAAGATTAATACAGTAATATGATAATAATTTAAGGTAAATATGATGCAGGATGTTACATAAGGTATACATTTGGTGTTTCTATTTCTTCCTTCTTTTATCTCTCTCGCTCCCATCAAAAGAATTGATAGACAGACAAACATAATTGCTCAGTCCTCTCTTTCTCTCTTCTCTGGAGAAATAAATGTATTTATGGGAGTGGAAAAAAGTGTTGCCTATAGACGTTCATTTCAATCTATTAAAATCATAAGGAGTTATTTCTCTCTCTCTCTCTCTC
This sequence comes from Macrobrachium nipponense, assembly GCF_015104395.2. Classification (NCBI taxonomy): domain Eukaryota; kingdom Metazoa; phylum Arthropoda; class Malacostraca; order Decapoda; family Palaemonidae; genus Macrobrachium; species Macrobrachium nipponense. The sequence continues at coordinate 138,224,339 of NC_087200.1, read as the reverse complement.
TCTCTCTCTCTCTCTCTCTCTCTCTCTCTCTCTCTCTCTCTCTCTCTCTCTCTCTCTGAAAACAGAGATAAGCAAGAAATGAAAAAGTAGGAAGGATATGGAAAATACAACTTCTACAGTAAAAATATAAAATGGTCAGAAATAAATGAAGAATTAAACAAAGATTGGGATAACATTTTCGTAAGTGATGACATAAGAGTAAATACGGAGATATTATATAAAATATTAGAGAAAATAGTGGATAAATATATACCGAAGAAGAAAAGTAAACATCAGTCATGCATACCAAGAGACAGAAGGATCTTGTTCCAGAAAATCAGAAAGTGGAAAAAAGGACTTGCAAAAGAAAAAGAAAAAAATGCATGGAAAGTTATAGAACTAAAAAGTAAGATAGAAAATGCAGAACAAAAGATTATACAATCGACAGAAAATGAAAAACGGGACTTGGAAGAAAAAACCCTAATAAATATCAAGCAAAACCCCAAACTATTATACTCATTCGCGAAAAAGATGAATAAAAGAAGAATAGAAATAGGCCCTCTAAGAATTGAAGGGAGATTAACGAATGAAAAAAAGGAAATTTGCAACATACTGGCAGAACGATATAAGAGAGAATTCACCCCTAGAATAGATAATGAAGATAATGATATAGAAGTAAGGGACGAAAATAGTGAATATTTAGCTGACATAGTAATTAATGAAGCTGATATTGTGCAGGCAATTAATGAAATTAAAAATGGAGCTGCTGCAGGGCCTGATGGAGTTCCTGCTATTTTGTTAAAGAAAGTAGTTCATTCTATCGCAAAGCCACTTGCAATATTATTAAGACAAAGTGTAGATACAGGCAAGATTTATGATGAGCACAAATTAGCATATATCACCCCTACTTTCAAAAGTGGATCAAGACTAGAGGCAAGTAATTATAGGCCTGTGAGTCTAACATCACATATTATGAAAGTGTATGAAAGGGTAATGAAGAAAAATATTATGAAACATTTAATAAAAAATAATTTGTTTAATATAGGACAACATGGTTTCGTTCCCGGAAAAAGTACACAAACCCAACTGTTAGTCCACTGTGAGAACATATTCAAAAATATGAAAAGCAGAAATGAAACAGATGTGGTTTATCTAGACTTTGCAAAAGCTTTTGACAAAGTAGACCATAATATATTAGCGAAGAAAATTAGAAAACACAATATCGTGGATAAAGTAGGAAGATGGTTAAAAGAATTTTTACACAACAGAAAACAGATAGTTATTGCAAACGATGAGAAATCGGATGAAGCCAAGGTAATATCCGGTGTGCCAAAAGGTACGGTGTTAGCTGCAATACTGTTTGTTATTATGATTGAAGACATAGACAGTAATGTTAAGGATTCGGTAGTGAGTAGTTTCGCTGATGACACAAGAATAAGTAGAGAAATTACTTGTGATGAAGATAGGAACGCTCTACAAAGAGACCTTAACAAAGTATATGATTGGGCAGAGGTAAATAGGATGGTATTTAACTCTGATAAATTTGAATCAATAAATTATGGAGACAGAGAAGGAAAGTTATATGCATATAGGGGACCTAATAATGAGACAATCACAAATAAGGAAGCAGTTAAAGACCTTGGTGTGATGATGAATAGGAACATGTTATGCAATGATCAAATAGCAATTCTTTTGGCAAAATGTAAAGCAAAAAGGGAATGTTGTTACGGCACTTCAAAACAAGAAAAGCTGAACACATGATTATGCTTTATAAAACATATGTTCGTATTCCACTTGAATATTGCAATATGATATGGTACCCACACTATCAAAAGGATATTGCACAAATAGAGAGTGTACAAAGGTCCTTTACAGCTAGAATAGAAGAAGTTAAGGACCTTGACTACTGGGAAAGACTACAATCCTTAAAATTATATAGTCTAGAAAAGAGAAGAGAACACTACATGATAATTCAGGCATGGAAACAGATAGAAGGAATAGCAGAAAACATCATGGAACTAAAAATATCAGAAAGAGCAAGCAGAGGTAGATTAATAGTGCCCAAAACTATACCAGGAAAAATAAGGAAAGCCCACAGGACATTAATCCACTACGCACCAGCATCGATAATGCAGCGTCTATTCAATGCGTTGCCAGCTCATCTGAGGAATATATCAGGAGTGAGCGTAGATGTGTTTAAGAATAAGCTCGACAAATATCTAAACTGCATCCCAGACCATCCAAGATTGGAAGATGCAAAATATACCGGAAGATGTACTAGCAACTCTCTGGTAGACATTAGAGGTGCCTCACACTGAGGGACCTGGGGCAACCCGAATGAACTGTAAGGTCTGTAAGGTAAGGTCTCTCTCTCTCTCTCTCTCTCTCTCTCTGCTATTGGCTGGTAAAATGTTTAAGATGACTTTAAAATGATATTAATATTACCAATTCAATGGTATATTTGATGTAGGATAATACTTAAAGTAGAAATTTGGTATTTGAACTTTCAAGATAGGCAGATATAGGTATTTTTAGAGGGGAGTTCTAACTATTCCCGGGTTAAAGCTATTCGCGTGGGTGTCTGGTACACATCTCCTGCGAATACGGGGAAACACTGTAGATCAAAGATCAGCAAGGAATAATGCTGTTAAATTTAAACTAAGTTGTAGCTGAAGCTGAAAAAGCTGTTCAAGTTGCTAATGACTATTATTATGCATGGGCAACAATGACAAAACTCATGTAAAGTTATGCCATCAAACACAACCGTATATAAAATCGAGGGAAAATTATTTCAATCAGAACTACTGGGCTTGAAATAACAAATTTTAATGTTATTTTCATGCCAATACAAGTAAATAATGTAAAGTTCATATTATGATGAAATCAAGTGAAAAAAGCAAACGGAATCACTTTTTTTTTTATGCAGTAAACATGTTCCCATCTCCCAATGCAATCTGTCAACAAAAAAGTAATTTAGTTCACAACAAGACTTATTCAAGTCATATTTCAACTTAAAAATTTGTCGTATAACAAAAAATGACCTTGTCTCATATAAGTAGTATCTAGATATTCGTTTATGCTAACTAGAAGCAAGAAAATTCCCACAGAATTGAGTTTTATATGGCGAAATAAACTCTTATTCACCATCAGCTGATTTCCAAACCAAAACATTGACTGCTATGTTATTATTTTATAATAATACAATATGAGAATACATATAATATTGTTGCGTTTGTAATTATATGTAGCCATCAGAAGCCTGAAATCGCTCAATTATGCCGGTGTCGGAACGAAGCTGATTCTTGTTTTGTGTCCATTTTTTTTTACTGAATTATCATAAGCCAATGTGCTTTGAATCTAGAGAATTAGCTGAAATTAATAATTACTCTACCATATATTTATAAAGTATACTGTGCATTGTAGGCTAGGCTTCACTATATGTAAAGATAGTATTGATTACCCTAGTGTAAGATAGGCCAAGTATATTCGAGATACGATTTTTCCAGCAAACGATGGGTTTTTTGGAACCTAAGTCCATCGTTAATAGGAGAATACCTGTATTAAGTAGATCAGACAGAAAAGAACAACAGAACAAAATCTTTTGCTTTATTAACAAATAAACTGTCTTTTGCTTTATTAATAAATTATTAATAGATACATAACACCGTCTTTTGCTCTATCAATAAATACATGTAGTGCACTTTGCTATGTCTGTTTATGTCAATGGCCATCATCAGCAACGCTGATGCGTGGGTGATTTAAAAACAATGCTCCAGCACCAATTCTTGTCAAATCAAATTTTTTGCTTTTTTCAAACATTTTAAAATATTTTCTAGCTCGTTTTAAATCGAAAACGTGTTAATTAAACACACATTAATTGAGAGGTGACTATAAACTATAATAAAGGTAATAAAACCATTTTTACCTTACATATTGGCACATTTGAGGAATAATTCCATATCAGTGAAATTAACTTTTCTCTGTGCAAGCCCAGCTGATAAATGTAACCATCAAGTTATGGTTATGCTCACAGCCACCTTCATCTTTCGGTAACCTTTCCGAATTTTAATGGTATTGTAATTACAGTAGTAATAACATTTAGGATAACATTCATTTAACATTAAAAATTGATTATCATTTTGTTGGTAAAAAACACAATTTTGAAGTAGAGGCAGTCCCCGGTTATCAGCGGCAGTTCCATTCCGTAGTGAAAATTGCTGATAACCGAAAATTGGCACTTACAGCACCAATAACTGGTTAATGGCACCTCTGCTTGGTATGTATTGACACCAATAATTGGAAATCAGTGCATATTGGCATTGAAAATTGCTGTTGTTCATACGCGAACAAACCTTCGGTCTTAATAACAGGATAATTTTTAGCGCCTAGCTGGATCCGGTTAAAAAGCACATGAAAGCAAGGAATCTTGTGATATCTGGCAACGCATGCGTAGCTCGGGTTAGAAGTGGTCAAGGACAACGCCGCTACACCAGTCTTTCTTTTGACTGCCTGGGCGAGAGTTGTGTTAACTTCTCTTAGCCTTTTCACAGTTCATTGCCCGTTTCGTTTCTTTTTTGTGTGTGTGTTTGGCTGGTATTATGGCTTCTTCTGCTCCTTCTCGGCGTCAGTGTATGTGCCCCGGAGTTCCAGGTTTTCCGTGTTCTCGTTTTTTGGCTTGGGTAGCGACCGACCTTCACATCACGTGCAGTAGGTGCCATTCTGATTTTTGTACTATTACGAATCCTTGCACGGAATGCTGGGCATGGCCTAAGGAGCAGTGGAGGTTGTTTTATGGCAAGAGAGAACATCGGAGAGTTTCGACTCTTCCTACTTGGGAAAGTTTTGTGCCTATTCCCAATGTTTCGTCTCCTGCAGTAGTCAACCCTCATAGTAATGTTGTCCCTGCGTCTCCTTCCTTTTCTTCCATTGATTCGTCAATGGAAGTATCGGGAGGCCGCCAGGCTAGTGTTTGTAATGTAGCCCTTCTTCCTTGGGAGTTTATTTGGTTCCCGAGAAGGGTGGGACTTTTTCATCAATCTCTTCTCTTCCAGAGTCGGAGGCGTCCAAAATGGCAGCGATTTGGAAGATGCTCCGGCTAGGGGGGGTTACCCCATCCTTGGAGGGGTTCCTAGCGCATTTTGTGGAGGCTTACACCTCCCTCCCCAGTCTGGCCAGGCCATCCCTCCTCTCCCCAGCCTCATCTTCGTGGGTAGCAGCAGTCACCCATCTTGTATTGCTCTGCCAGTGTCTGCAGTCACTTCGAGTCGGAGTGACGCTGTGGCGTCAGCCCCGTTGATGATGTCATGGGGTCCGTCTTTGTGTATTTCTCCAACGGTAGCGTCTCATTCCCCCTCGCACCGAGGGGAAGCGGTGATGTTACCGCCGCTTGTGACGTCACTCACATCGATGACGTCTCTCCCAGTCGTCTCCTCTGATCTGCCTTTCTCAGTCGTGACGTCATCACTGCAGCCCAGTTTGCTGCATCTCCCTTCCTTGTCATCGGAGTCTTCTCTGGCACATCAGTCTGAGGTCATATGCCAGGCAGTGCTTCAGAGGTTGGACTCTGTATTGGATGTGAAGTTGGCTGCCTTATCAGTTGGGAGAAGAGTGCGCATAAGAAACTAGTGCTGTCTTCCTCTCCCTCTTCCCTCTCTATGCCCTGTCGGCGTATCAAGCATTGGAAGGCTAAGGACTTTGCCCTTCCTTTGCCTTTGAGGGAGGAACAACACGGATGTGTTCCCGAGAGTGCTGTTGTTTCGGGCAGTGTTTGTGGTGTGCATTCTGCAGGAGATGCTTCGGGTTCTGCCTTGAATCTCGGGCATGTCTGTGTGTGTGTGTGTGTCCCCCCGTCCATGCACATCGCGAGCGTGTTGCAACCTCCCCTGCCTGTGCACGTGATGTTAGTGCTCCTTCTTCTCCTAGGCCCATTCATTGCCGTAAGCATCTCAAGGCGCCTGTCAAGAGGTCGAAGGTAGTGAGCACGGAGTTGGTGCAGCTGGAGTGTTTGCCTGCCTCTCTCACTGGTGCTTCCAAGAGTTCGACCCTAAGGGATTCTCCTTCGATCTTGAGTGTTCGAGTTTTCCCCCATCTCACGTACGTACGTCCGCCACACCCGTGACCATTCATGGACATGTGGAGTCATATGTTGAGGTAAGTGATGTTCCTAGTGTTATAGTGGGTTCGTCTCGGAGGCCGACGCGTGGACCCAGCCCAGACAGGTTAGTTGGTGTTTCGGGCTGTTTGGCTGCTAACACTTCCATTAATTTTGGTGGAGAAGGCACCTTAGAAGAGCCTACACATCCTTCTCATCGTCGGTTAGAAGCCTTGGTGGGAGCTACTCAGGACCCCAAATCGTCTCTTCAGCTTCCTTTGTCGGTCTTGCAGAAGGTTAACGCCTCTGTTTCGGACCGGGATGGTTCACTTCAGTCTAGGGGTTCTACCTAACTGCTACCCCTGCCTCTTACTAGACATAGGAAGTACTATGCTACGAGCTCTGCATTTTTGTTGTCACGCAATCTTAACCCAGACATCATTTGCCTGAAGCCGGGTTTGACTTTGGAACAGGTGAGGTCAATGGCTCTGTCCTTGTCTCTGCAAGATGCCTCAGCATTGGAATCTACGGCGGCCTCCATGTTGCAGACTGGACCTCTGGTCTGTGGATATTGCCAAGATAGCTTCCGACAGGTCCCAGGAAGGGTTGGTGAGTGCCTCCTCGCTTGCCAGTCTGTTGCAGTCCAGGGCAAGGCGTTTTCAAATTTGGCTCACCTGTGCCAATTTATGGGCTAATCTTCTTCTGATTAGAAGGGACGCGGCTTTGTCTGGGATGGAGAGATCGCTCGACACCGAGTCCTTGCTGCCATTGAGGAACGGAGATCTGTTGGAGTCCCAATTTTTGTCTCCTCGGACAGAACTCAAAAATGCGATAGACCGGCGCCGGGCTGACACCAAAGACCGACTGGTGCCCCAGGCCGTGTTTAAGTTGAAGTCTCATCCTCGGAGACGTCCGGCTCCTCCTCCTCCCCCTGTCCAGCAGCAGTCAAGGAGATCATCGCCTGGTAGGCCGTCGAGGACCTCGAGTTCGGCAGGGCCTCCCCGTTTGACACAGCCAAAGTCAGAAGATCAACGCCCAAGGGGCAGAGGTAAAGGGGGCCGTCTGTAGGTTAGGCGCCTCTCCCTCTCCTGCACCTAGCTGGCCAATTGGGCCAAGTGGCAGAGTTATGGGGCGGAAAAGTGGGTGGTAGATGTCCTTCGGTTAGGATACCTACTGCCATTCGACTTCTCTCCTCCTCTGTCGGACAAGCCGCAGCTCAGGAAGGCATATCCTTCAGGTTCTCCGAAGTTCTTGGCTCTTCGGGAGGAAGTGCAGAAAATGCTGGACAAGGATGCGATAGAGGAAGTAGTGCGTCCGTCCCCGGGTTTTTACAGACATCTTCTTGATGCCCAAGGCGACGGGAGGATGGAGGCCTGTGATTGACTTACCCACCTTGAATCACTTCGATAGATTAAGGGACGCATACTTCAAAATCCCTGTTCATCCCACGTCCAGGAAGTTCCTTCGCTTCTCTCTTGAGGACAAGACCTTCGAGTTCAAAGTCTTGTGCTTCGGGCTGATGATAGCCCCTCAAGTGTTCACAAGAGTCTTCTCTCTCGTGTCAAGTTGGGCCCATGCTCAGGGGATCCGTTTGCTGAGGTACCTCGACGATTGGTTAGTCTTGGCAGTTTCCAGGGAGAAGCTGCTGCAGGACAGGGATCATCTACTTCGGTTCCGTCTGGACCTGGGCATATTAGTCAACCAGGGAAAGTCAAACCTCGTACCCACTCAAAGGATTCTCTACCGGGGCATGGTCATTGATACCACAGTGGCAAAAGTTTTCCTGTCGGATCAGAGATTGGAGAAGTTGCGGGCAGTAGCGCGCAACTTCCTGTCAGAGTCACATCAGTCATCTCATCAGTGGCAGGTTCTTCTGGGAGTGTTGTCTTCCCTGGAGAAGCTGGTCCCTCATGGGCGTCTTCATCTTCGGTCTCTGCAATGGAGACTAGGAGAATTCTGGTCTCTGGCGGGGGACTCTCCCCTGTTTATGGTTCCTCTGTCTCTGGAAGTGAGAGAAGACCTTCGTTGGTGGTTGGACAACAGAATCTGTTGAAGGATGTCCCTTTGCGTTCTCTTCCACCGGACTTCCTTCTGTTCTCGGATGCCTCCCTCGCAAGTTGGGGCGCTCATTAAGGCGGCCTCATCGCTTCAGGCATTTGGAGTTTGGAAGAAAAGGAGCAACATATGAATGTCTTGGAGTTGAAGGCGGCTTTCCTGGGTCTGAAGGAGTTTCGGGGGAAGGTAGAGGGTCATTCTGTCTTTCTCATGTCGGACAACACCACGGTGGTAGCCTATGTGAACAAGCAGGGAGGCCTGGTTTCACGTCAACTTCACGCCTTGACCGTCGAGCTTCACCAGTGGGCGGTCAGCAATTCGGTGGAGCTCTCAGCCAGGTATATCCCAGGGAAACGAAATGTGGTCACAGACAAACTCAGTCGCTGGGATCAGATCCTAGGCACAGAGTGGTCCCTTCATCAAGTGGTGGCAGACAAGCTTTTCCAGATTTGGTGGAGACCCATGCTGGACCTTTTTGTGACACACTTCAACAGGAAGCTGGAGGTGTTCTGTTTAGTGGTTCCAGATCCTTTAGCATTGGCAGAGGACACATTCCAACATCCCTGGGACAACCTGGAGGTGTATGCCTTCCCTCCGTTTTGTTTGATCCGTCAGGGTCTGAACAGGCTGATGAGTTCACAGGGTCTGAGGATGACTTTGGTAGCCCCTCTGTGGGCTCAGGCGGAATGGTTTCCAGATCTGCTGTCGTCGTTGGCAGAGGTTCCAAGTGAGATTCCCCCTTGGCGACATCTGTGTCAGCCCCATGCGGAAAGGTTCCACCAGTCAGTAGAATCCCTGTCTCTTTACAGTTGGAGGATATCAAGTATCTCCTCTGAGCAAGAGGCTTTTCTCAGGGAACAGCTGGGCACATGTCCAGCAGTCTTAGAAAGTCGACCTCCACAGTTTACCAAGGCAACTGGGCGATCTACTGTGATTGGTGTCGTAAACTGGGTTTTTTTCCACTCTCGACCTCTATTCAGCGAATAGCAGACTTTTTAACCTTCCTCAGAGACGAGAAACGTTTGTCCATTTCTGCTATTAGAGGCTACAGGGCTGCCCTGAGTTTGGTGTTATACCTTAAGGGTATCGACATCTCCTCTTCCTGGGAACTTTCCCTGCTAGTTAAGGGGTTTGAGCAGTCGAGTTCTCCTAGAGAGCTCAAGCCTCCGACGTGGGATGTTTCCTTGGTTCTTAAGAGCTTCACTAAGAGTCCATATGAGCCCTTGCGTCACTCATCTGATAGGAACCTGACGCTCAAGACAGTTTTCCTTCTGGCTTTGGCATCTTCGAAGAGGGTAGGAGATCTCCACGGTCTGAGCTATGAGGTGAAGCACACCATAGGTTGGGGGTCGATGTCCTTTGAATTTGCCCCAGAATTCGTGGCCAAAACCCAAAATCCCTCTGTGCATGATGATAGGTTCACTTCGTTTTCCAATCCATCACTGACTGACTTTGGGGGTGGTGATGCTGAAGAGCTTTTGTTTTGCCCTGTCCAGGCCCTGCGTTGCTGTCTAAAAGGACTCGGCACCTTAGACCAGGCTGCTGCAGACTTTTTTGTTAGCACAGGTTTCTGTACAAAGAAAGAGGTGTCTAAGAATACTATCTCTTTTTGGATACGTGGAGCCATCAGACAGGCATACTTGTCACTTGATGATCCACATACCACGTCTGTGCAGTCTAGAGTGCATGACGTTAGAGGTATGGTCCCTCTCTGGCTTTCAAAAAGAACTTGGCTGTACATAGAGTGCTGAGTGTTGGTACTTGGTTACGCCAGTCCATGTTCACCTCCTTCTATCTTAAGGATGTTGCCCACAGATCTACGGACACGTTTTCCCTGGGTCCTGTGGTGGCTGCCCAACAGGTTGTGTAACTCATGGTTGCCCTTAACAGGGCACCTTTTTATCTTATTTAAGATGATTGTGTGGATGAGAGAATGAGTGAGTTGGCTGGTATCCTTCTTTCTCTTGTACCTTTCCTTCTTCCTTTTGGGCGGTTTAAGGAATAGACACGTCATTCGCTGGACTGGTCTGATACAGGTGAGTAAGGTAGTCATACTGATTGTGTGGTCATGCAATATATACAAATATCTTACCCGCTATTTCGTAGCATATGCTCCACTTCTTGGCAAGGAGGGTGGGTTTGGGAGTAATACAAACCCTGGTGTCTTGGTTTGTTATTGGACAGTCAAAGTTTCTCTTTGGTTCCCTATACAATGGTTATCCCATATATCATTGTACGTCACTCAGGTTCTGAGTCGTTAGATATCAATTTATTTAGCTTCTCAACGGGCTTCAGTCCCTCTCCAAGAACCATTTCTTTTGAGAGCTGGACTGGTGGGTAGGCCCCCAGCTGGTCTAGGATGTCTTATACCTCCCTCCAATTATGAGTCTATCCTATTGTTAAGACCGAAGGTTTGTTCGCATATGAACAAATGACAAATTTTCGAAGACAATTTGTATTTTTCATAGCTACAAACCTGAGGTCGTAAAGTTATACTGCCCGCCTCTAGCTGCCCCTCTGTTTGTTAAGTCATCCTGAGTTGGGAAAGACTGGTGTAGTGGCGTCGTCCTTGACCACTTCTAACGCAAGTTACACATGCGTTGCCAGATATCACAAGATTCCTTGCTTTCATCTGCTTTTTAACCGGATCCAGCTAGGTGCTAGGAATTATCCTATTGTTAAGACCTCAGGTTTGTAGCTTTGAAAAATACAAATTGTCTTAGAAAATTTTTCATATTTTTGTGATTTTTGGCACTATACAAGCACCATAAAACCGGATCACTGATTACCAGGGACGGCTTGTACTTACAACTGTTTAGAACAATCCAGTCATATGAACAATAATTATGTATGATAATTATTGTACATTAGACTAACTTCTTTTCCTCCATCTCTTTATCCCATTGAGGTAAATAAATTAAAAAAAAGTAAAAGAGGATGATAAAAGTATCATTAGTAACACTATAATCATTGTGTAAATGTGTACAGGGATAAATAACTGAACGAGAAATAGCTGTTTTGCTATGAACAACCGAATCAGATAACAACACCTGTTTTGCTTGTATTTCAACCATCATACAATAGTAAATAAGTACCGTATATATGTTACAAATGACATTAAGTAGAATAGGACTGTTATGCGTATTTTTACATTACAGTACAGTAATACCCTTGAACGTTACGGCAAGGTTAGGTTCCGAGAACCCCCTCGTGCAAGGGGAAGTTTCGCGTAAGTTTGGCACAGTCTCTAAAGATGACCCTAATCGTGCTCCCTTATTATTAGACTAACTTTTAAGTAAATTAAAGCTACTGTAATTTTGGTTTTAAAATTGTTTAATACATTACCCTTAAAAAAGGATAACCGGTTTGGCATAAAGAGTTACAGTAAATACTATGCACCATACTATCCACTTTCGATGTATACTATACCCCTAATTCATGGGGGAAGATGGGATGCATTTTGGTTTTTTGTTAAAAAAAAAAAATTTTTTCTGTCAGAGTAAAATGTTTTCTTTGTCTCACTGTACTTCATATCATCATAATGAAGTCACACATAAAATAAAGAAACATGTATGTACATAAGTAATGTGAGAGAGAAATATATATGTCATGTAGGTAAAACTCTGTAGGGGTATCATCCTTAAAAAGTGCGAATGGAATCATATCTTCTGAAAGTATATTAACTGTTTGTGCTGTAATTACATAACATAGTGCATACAGATTGTACCAGCACTTTTCTCAGGGGTTAAGAAAATCATTTTCACAGAGCGACAACTCTGATGTTTTATGTGTTGATCATGGAGTTCTCATATAGTGACTAACACTGAATTACCTACTGCCTTTGTATTATTTTCAAAAAATTTGATTTTACACTTCAAAGCATGAAAACTTATACTAATTGTAGTATATTAGTACATACTTCAGAAATTAAACAAAGGTTTCTGAAGGGATATCATCTTTGAAAAGTGTAGTAACTTTGTGAGTGGGTATCATATCTTATAAAGGTACATATATGCACTGACTGCATATTTATGCATGTACAAAAATAAAAATAATATATTTATAATAAATATTTTATACAGAAAAGCTTTAAAATTTAAAAATTTGCATGATAAATTAAACATAAACACTTTTGCAGGGTTTTGCAGTGCTTCTGGAGGGTTCGCAAAATGTTCACGCTATTGAAGATCTCATGTAAGATAATTAGTTTTTAGGTTCTGATGAAAAAGTTTGCGCTATTGTGAATTCATGCAAATCGAATCGCGTAAGTTCAGGGTATTACTGTACTGTATACCCATATGCACCATGAAGAAAAGATTGGCAAGGAAATGGAATGCTAAATTTAAGCTGCACATTGTAGCTAAAGCTGAGAAAACTATGTTCAAGCTGCTGATGACTATAAATAATTGTGCATCCGCAACATGGATGAAACTCCCACTAAACTTCGATATGCCATCAAACATGACTGTAATTAAAAGTGGAGAGAAAAGTCTCTCCATCAAAACTACTGGGCATGAAAGAGCACATTTTACTGTTGTTTTAATGTGTATGGCTGATGGGATGAACTTTCTCCCATTGTTATCTTTAAACAGAAATTGATGGCTAAACAAAAATTTCCAAATGGTATCATTGACCGCATTCACAAAAACCTAAACAATGCAAATGGCACATGATTGTTGTTTGTATTTTATAATGCAATAGTAACATAAGAATACTATACATACAGTATTATTGGATACAGTGAAGTAAAGCATTAATTTTTTAAAAGATCCATGGAAAAAATAGATATTCATTATGTTTGTATTTTATATTATGATACTAATATGCATATTTCTGGGCTCAGCTCGTGTCGCTGCGCGAAATATCGTTTAATCTATTATTTCTAGGGTAAATGTACTAACACATACCAGAGAATAAATAAAATAAAGGTCAGTATAACTGACATCGCCTCACACCTCCAGGGAAAGGGTGTCGGTATGAACACTAGGCGAGTGAGACCACTACCACGAGCCAAATGCCAATAGAAATCTCCCACTACAAAATCCCGTCCAAGAGGGGAGCCGACCCACAGAGTGAGCAGCTCGTACTACTACTACTCCATCCCATGCTGCCGACTGCTGCGCCTCTGGTGGCCATCCTTTCAAGTTAGCGCCACGAGTCGGTTGTGATATTTTTCTCTCTGTGTTTTTTGTGCCCTTTCATTGGATTTTCTATTATGGAGCGTGCAGCTATCGCAGCAGCTAAGTTAAGTACTCAGTATTTACGGTTAGTTGTTTTTTCCGGCCTGAGACAGTATTTGCCGTTTTTTTAGGTATAAATACGACCTCGGGGTGTCGGAAGCATGGCAGCATGGTTCTCGCCTCGTGATGGGTTCGTTCTTGGTCTCCCATACCTAGAACATCCCCTTATTTATCTTCGCTCTTTATGATTATCCGCTTTACTTAGGGTACGGTCTACTCAGGTTTGTCCATGCATGCATGTGTTTTACCTTACGTAGGCTTCTTCTATCCAGACCCTAGTCCAGGTTCTTAGTATCGGCCTCTGACTAGCTTTGAGTGGTAGACTTGCCTTCGGGTTAGTCGTACACTCCTGGATTTTTTCTCCTGCTATATTGTTTTCTTTCTTTCATTTATTTATTTATATAACTGTGTATTTTATTATTGTTAGGTTAGTTAGGCGTCTGGCTTAGCCTAGGTCCTGGCTCTTTGAGCCTATACTACCGCTCATCAGTTCGGTTGCTTCCCTATAGCATCTCTCTGATCAGTTGGTTCGGCCCAGTGGGCTTATTTGCCTCCGCTTTTCAGTTCAGTATGCTTCCCGATAGCATTTCCCTGATCAGTGGTTGTCCTAGGCTTAGTTGTCGTATTTGGTCTTACCGCCTCGTGGTCACTTCGTGATCACGGGCCAGCCAGACGCCTGTCCAGTCATTCTTCCCCCCCCTCCCGCTCTTCCATAGAGTCGGGCGGGGGTGGCGGGGGTCGGTCTGCCCATGCTCGTTCACCTCATACCCGAGCCGCCTCCCTCTCTCCCCTCAGGCGGAGGGGCTAGGGAGTCGGGACAGACCAGACTGGTCTCGACCTCTCCGGCTTCTCGGTCCGGCCGGTTGGTACGAGTGGGGGGTACTGGCCTTGCCCACCCTCCGCGCTACCTTGTCGCTCCGGGCTAGCTTGAGCCTGTATGTCTTCTCGCTCTTTCCCATCTTACTAGGGCTCCTTCCTGATCGGAGTCCTGGTATCCAGCGGAAAGTTTGTTAGTCCACCCAGTAGGGTGGAACCGGAGCGGTACAGTGGGTGTCTCTACTAACCTTACCGTTTTGCTGAGTTACTACACTCCGCTACGCACTGGACTTAGTCCGGTTTGCTTGTGTGTTAGGTTTAAGTTATCTTTAAGTTTATCTTAAGAACCTAAACTAAACCTCCCCACCCTCCCTTACATATCTTACCGGATCTCTCCGGGATTATAGCCTATTCAGGCGATGCAGGGAGGGGTTATGCCCAAATTTTTTCCGAGCTCCGGCATGCATCGGAGCTCTTCTGTCCTTTAGACTGTAAGTGATGTTTTTAAGATACTCATGTGTCTCCCCACTTACAGGCCACCACTGTGAGCATCCGGGATGTTCCGCCACACTTCAGGACCCTTGTGGACACGAAGTTTGCCGGTCCCATGCTCCATGCGCGACTCCGCTCGGGGACATCCAGGTGAGCCAGCTTTTGGATGGGGGTAAGTTTTACATCTCCAGTAGCTGCTCCGCTTCTTTTTTAGCGCTTAAGTTTTCATCATATTAACTTAAGGCAATTAATTTAAGTTATACTTTAAGTTTTAGTTTTAAGTGATTCTTAAATCTAAACTACGCCCTCTCTTCCAGGCTCCGGCGGTAAGAGATACCGCACTGGCTACTCTGCGGGCCTGGGTCGGCGGTTTGGGAAAAACGCCGCCCAAGGGACAGCCCTACATCCTAGAGAAGCGGTTGGCATTACTAATCTTCCCCGGAGGCAAGGCGACAGGATACGTCGACCCGGTAGAAGCGGATCCGACTATCGCCTTCATCCAACAACAGCTGGCCACCTCATTAACTGATCAGGACCAGGATATCTCTACGGATGTCGCGACCCTAGATATTAATGTTGAACCTATGGTAGGTATAGACCGACCTGTTGGTCGAGGGTAGGTACGGTGGACACCCAAGGGTCACCCTTGGGCGTAACTGTTTCTTCTAACTCCTGCAACCTCTCCATCCTTCCAAGGCTTTACGGGTGACGAAATATATTCTCCTCCTGGTGCTTCGGTTAGACCTAAGGTCAAGTCTAAGGTGATGACTTTGACTAAGACGTCGTCGTCGTCTAAGAAGACGACTTCGGCTTCATCCTCCTCCCGTAGTCTCCGGCTGGGAATCCCGGAGCATCCAGGTCTAAAGCTTCTAGCTCCGGCTCTAAGTCCTCGAGAGTAAATCCTCCAGAGAGAGATCTCGCACTCCGGCAGAATCACCAGTTCCGCTACCTTTGGTTCCGATTCAGAGCCTCCCCTCCACCTCCGCAGCAGCTCCGGCTTTGGACTCCAATGCTGGCCTGTTGCAACAGGTGGGGGACCTGGTTGGGTCCTTAAAGAGCAGCATGGAGCAAATGATCTCTCGTCTGTCGGACAGGATTCACTTCCCAGGACTCCATTATAGCCGGGCTGAGAGAAGCTCCTCTAGCCTCTCCTCCACTGTCCAACACGAGTGGATCCCAACTTCCTCCGTATGACTCACTACCTCAGTTCTCTATGAACAATCCGTGGAGAGTAGCGTCATACGCCCCCTTCCAGGACGGTCTCATCTCTATACCGGAATTTGGGACTCGAAGAATAGAGGACTTCGAGTTCTTCCCGGAAGACCTCCAGCCTCCGTTCATAGGCTACGCAAGGCTTACGCCGTCGGCTATGGTGCGGGACGATAAGGTACCTAAGGAGACAGTCCTCTACTCACGAGACCAGGCTCAGAGAGAATGGCTCAGGTGTTTAGGAGGACATGGATTGTTCTAACACCAAGATACAACCATTTAAGAGTCCCTTTACCATTTTTACAATGGATGAGAGTAACCCGCTCCAGTCCTAACCAAGATCGCGAGGGCGACCATCCCAGCGGCCCAGAAGGGGGAACCTATACCGCAGTTGAAGGAAGCGGATCCCACTTCTCCGTTGCTCCCCTCAGTTGGAGAATTGTGGGAAAGACTTGCCGAATACATTCTCAGCTGGCAAACTCAAAACCGGACTGTGCTATGGAGCAGTTTGGTGAAAAGCTACCAGGCTCCAGATAGCCTTATTCAGGCTGAGTTTGATGCATCGCGTCTAGCCAGACCATCAATTCTTATGGCTATGTCTGAGTAGCTACCATGGCTTATGGATCAGAACCGATTTTTAAGCTCATGACCAAAGCCCTGACTCAAACGGTACAGTCAGATATGTTTGAGTTTGCCACTGCTCGGACGAATTGTAGGAAGCATGTCCTACAAGAGGCAACCATTCGGCATGAACCGAATAGGTTACTCTCGTCTAGCATCTGGGGAGCAGATCTCTTCCCAGAAGCTATGGTTAAGGAGGTCCAGTCAGAGGCTACCAGGTTAAACCAGAGCCTTAAGGATCGTTGGGGCCTTTCGGCTAAGAGGAGGCAAGACCTGACTCCTAAAGGTAAGGCACAAAAGAAACCCAGGCATTTCCAACCTTACCAGAAGAAGCAACTACGCTTTCCTCAAGAAGTTCCAACAGTACCGTTAGTGCAGACAGCCCAACCCTCCACTTCTAAAGGTCAATCACAGCCAATTTATGTGATATCCCCTCAGCCTCAGCCCTCCACCTCTTACGCCATCTCTCCAGCTTACAATCAAGCCTTCGAGAGTCAAGCTTCTCAGAAGTATGACCCGCTCGGGTAAGGAGGTAGAGGTAAGCGTTCCTTTCGTGGGAGAGGATCGGGAGGCCCCTTTAACAGGGGAAAGCACTTCAGAGGAGGCCGAGGCGGTTACCAGAACCAATGAAGAACTTCAGGTAGGAGGGAGGCTGTTTCACTTTCGCCACCGGTGGAACTTCAGCCAATGGGCGCTCAGAGCATAGTGTCAAAAGGTCTGGGTTGGAGCTGGTTGACGAACCCACCTCCATCCAGACCTTCCGTCAACTTCTTCCAAGGAATTGACAGAGTACGCAGACGATCTCCTTCAAAAAGGAGCTATAGCGAGAGTCAAGAGATTAAAATTTCAAGGTCGCTTGTTCAGCGTGCCAAAGAAAGGCTCACAAAAAAGAAGGGTAATCTTAGACTTGTCCCGCTTAAACTTAGCCATCCGCTGCGACAAGTTCAAGATGCTCACGATCTCACAGGTGCGGACCCTACTTCCCCGTGGGGCCGTCACCACCTCTATCGATCTTACAGACGCTTACTATCATATCCCTATTGTCAAGGACTCTTCCGGTCCGTATCTGGGTTTGCAAGATAGGAGACCAGACATTCTCCTTCAAGGTAGTTTCCATTCGGACTCAACGTGGCACCCAGAGTGTTCACGAAGCTAGCGGAAGTGGTAGTGCAACAACTCAGATCGCAAGGATCATGGTAGTAGCGTATCTCGACGATTGGTTGATCTGGGCCCCAACAGTCGAGGAATGCAACAGAGCTACTCTGAAAGTGATTCAGTTCCTGGAATATCTAGGCTTCAAAATAAACAGGACCAAATCAAGACTCACTCCAGAGTCAAACTTTCAGTGGCTGGGCATTCAATGGAATCTATCATCCCACACTCTGTCGATTCCATCAACCAAAAGGAAAGAAATAGCAAAGTCAGTCAAGCAATTTCTAAGTCACAAACTAGCGTCAAGGAGAGCCCAGGAAAGGATCCTGGGTTCTCTCCAGTTTGCAATCAGTGACAACGTCTTAATGAAAGCCAAACTGAAAGACCTAACCAGAATCTGGCGCTCGCGAGCAAACGTCAGGTCCAGGGACAAACTATCCTCAGTGCCTCTGATTCTAAAGAATCGACTTCGGCCATGGGCAAGAGTCAAGAATTTATCAATGTCAGTACCCCTTCAGTTCCCTCCACCAGGGGTCACCATCCACACAGACGCGTCCTTAAGCGGCTGGGGAGGGTATTCCCAGTCAAAAGGTTCAAGGGACTTGGTCACCTCAGTTCCGTCAGTTCCATATAAACGTACTGGAGGCAATGGCAGTGTTCTTGACTCTAAAAAGGTTACGCCCACCCAGTACTCCCCACATAAAGCTAGTCCTGGACAGCGCAGTGGTAGTACATTGTATAAACAGAGGAGGCTCCAAGTCACGTCATCTAAATCACGTCATGATAGCCATCTTCTCCCTGGCAGACAAGTTCAGTTGGCATCTTTCCTCCACTCACATAGCTGGAGTAAGAAACGTCATAGCAGACGCCCTATCCCGATCAGTACCCCAGAGTCGGAATGGTCACTGGACAACAGTTCGTTCCAATGGATCCTTCAAAGAGTCCCAGGGCTACAGGTGGACCTCTTCGCATCACAAGCGAACCACAAACTACCGTGTTATGTAGCCCCCAACCTGGACCCTCTGGTGGCCTATGCCACGGACGCCCTGGCTCTAGACTGGAACAACTGGGAGAAGATTTACGTCTTCCCTCCAGTGAATCTCCTCATGAAAGTATTGAACAAACTTAGGACATTCAAGGGTCAAGTGGCTCTAGTAGCCCCAGACTGGCCGAAGAGCAACTGGTATCCTCTAATTTTGGAGCTGGGCCTTCGTCCTCTTCAGATCCCCTAGTCCCAAGCTCTCCAGTCAGTACAAATGAAGACTGTGTTCGCTTCCTCAGGGATTCTCAAAACCCTAACTTTATGGATTTCATGAAGTTTGCGGCAAAAAGAGATGCGAATATTGACCCTCAGAATATTCTATTCTTGGAATCCGATAAAAGGGATTCGACTTTGAGGCAGTATGATGCTGCTGTCAAAAAGTTAGCAACCTTCCTGAGAGATTCGGATATTAGAATCATGACAGTTAATTCAGCTATATCCTTTTTCAGATCCTTATTTGAAAAAGGTTTAGCAGCTAGCACGATTACGACAAACAAGTCAGCTTTGAAAAAGATATTTCAATTTGGATTTAACATAGACTTGACGGATTCCTACTTCTCGTCTATTCCTAAGGCATGTGCTAGGCTTAGGCCTTCTGTAAGGCCTACGTCAGTTTCATGGTTCTTAAACGATGTTCTAAAAACTGGCTTCCGAAACCGATAATGACACATGCTCGTTTATAATGCTCTTAAGAAAAACCCTATTCTTATTAAGCTTAGCTTCAGGAGCAAGAATTTCAGAACTGTCGGCTCTATCCAGAGACCCGGATCATATTCAGTTCCTTCCCACAGGAGAAGTCCTACTTTCTCCGGAACGTAGCTTTTTAGCAAAGAATGAAGATCCTTTGATGAGGTGGGAACCTTGGAAGGTACTACCCCTTCCACAAGATGTATCTCTTTGCCCAGTTACAACCTTACGAGCCTTTCTGTCTAGGACCTCCTCATCTTCGTCGGTCCCTCTTTAGGAGGGAAAAAGGTGGAACTTTATCCATTAAAGGCATCAGGCAACAAATCCTGTACTTTATTAAGCAAGCCAATCCTGACTCTTTCCCGAAAGCACATGATGTCAGGGCAGTAGCCACCTCAATTAATTATTCCAACATATGAACTTCGATGAGTTGAAAAAAGTATACTGGATGGAAATCGCCGACAGTGTTCAAACGTCACTACCTTAAGTCCTTGGAAGCTCTGAAATTCCCAGCAGTAGCAGCGGGTAACATAGTTTCCCCTGACTCTAGCTAGTTTGTAGTAGAAGATTCAGTCCTCCTTTCTACCTGCCTCACCCAAAAGTTCGTCTATTCCTACCTGGTTCATTTGCATTCACCTTGTGTCTTAGCTGCTTTTGTGATAGTGTAGTGGGTGCCCCTTATTGTCTGGTTAGGGACACTCACAAATGATTATAAACATTGATCTCATGGATGTTTCCCCTTATTTTTATGCTAGGGGATACATCATATTATAATGATTACGGGTTTTGTATATTAAGTCATATACATTCCTTTATATATTATTATTGTTGATTGTTTTTATTAATTGCTATTATACTTTTGATACATGCTGTTACACAGATAACATTGATACATGTAAATAATTTTACCTGTACATATGTAATTACCTTATGTTACAAACATGATTAAATTTAAGGGTAATTTAAGCATATTTCTATTTTTATACCCCTGTGTATATGTATCTTTTAGCAATTATAGTCTATTCTTATATATTTTATCTTTTATTTGAGACCTATTCTGACTTATTTTATTTTTATTCTCATTTTATTACTTTTGTTTACAATCTTGTGCTATTTCTCTGGTACGATTTCGCGCAGCGACACGAGCTGAGCCCAGAAAAGGGATTTTGACGTAAGGAAAAATCTATTTCTGGGCGATTGGCTCGTGTCGCCAGCGAAATCCCACCCTACCCATCCCTTCGCCCAAGATGTCTGCTAAACTTCAGGATGGCCACCAGAGGCGCAGCAGTCGGCAGCATGGGATGGAGTAGTAGTAGTACGAGCTGCTCACTCTGTGGGTCGGCTCCCCTCTTGGAGGGATTTTGTAGTGGGAGATTTCTATTGGCATTTGGCTCGTGGTAGTGGTCTCACTCGCCTAGTGTTCATACCGACACCCTCCTGGAGGGTGAGCGAGTCAGTTATACTGACCTTTTTCTTTATTTTATTTATTCTCTGGTATGTGTTAGTACATTTACCCTAGAAATAATAGATTAAAGGATATTTCGCTGGCGACACGAGCCAATCGCCCAGAAATAGATTTTTCCTTACGTCAAAATCCCTTTTTACACATGCTAATTTTGTATCTCTTTAGGAGGCAACCCCCTTAAAATTAGCTTCGAAATTAGGTGCTCTAAAGTCACATGATACACGAGGGTATATGGTAACCAAAAGCTAGCCTATACACAAATGGTTTTGTAATTCACCAGTCTTCTAATACTACAGGTTCAAGGTAAATTCATGAAAATTTCCCATTATTTTTACCTCGTCTTATCTGAAGGTCATCTTATACACGAAAATATATTGTATAGACAATTGAGATTCTAACTACTCCAACTTCTTTGCAGAGTGATTCCCGAAAGAGGCCCAGCTTCTGAAAATCATCAAAATGTCAAACGAGTAATCTTCTGCTCCGGTAAGGTGTATTATGACCTCATAGCTGCTCGTAAGGATGCTAACCTGGAAGACAAAATAGCTATCTCAAGAGTTGAACAGGTGGGTTTGCTGTAGTTTTATAATTATGGTATTTTTGCACTTGAAATTATTTTGAGCAAATTTTAGTACTATTAGGAACTGTAACAAAATTTTGTACAAATATGGTGGTTTTATGAATAGTCGTTTCTTACAACTCCATCAGTCATATGATACTTTCTTTGTGGTTATTAATGTCTCCTGGCACACCGCCTTTGGTTTCCATGCAAAAGAGGAGTGATTGTTAATGCACAAATCTTCTGGACCCACCAGTAAATACCAACCACTCTCTTTGTAGATTGTGTAGAATGGATGTGAAAAAGTGAGAGATATGAGGTACAGAGGTTGGCACTATATAATTGTTGAGTATGTATGAAAAAAACTAGTTTTGGGTTTTCAAGACTGTTTCATCTATACCACATCAGTCATATGCTTCAACTCATAGTTATGGA
>NC_087200.1:138150400-138201996 GCF_015104395.2 Macrobrachium nipponense | reverse complement strand
CATAGTTATGGAGACATCAAAGTGTTAAGAATCCCAAATATATTGAGGAGGATGCCAAGGTTCAAGTAATTCCACAGGTTACTTTAGTAGAAATTTTAAGTTATTAAAAGAATGAGTCAACTAACCATTCAAGGTTCATTCATTATAGATTAAGCCAGCCATGTGTTGACATGGGGTCCTGCTACTCAGCAGCCCATAATAACCATTCACGAAGTACACCAGAAGACACTTGAAAGATCTTTGAAGGACAAATTAACGGAGACGGAGACTGTTAAAGTTGTAATGCATTTCTTACATTATTTAAAACTAGTAAAACTTGACATTGTGACAGATGGACCTAATGAGTAAAAACCTTTCCATTTGTTCATAACACCTGTTTAGGCAAGTTACCAAATGTAGAATAACACTGGCAAGTGTATGTGTATTCAATATAGCAGAATTTTAATGTGTATTTTAAAACCCAAGGGAGTAAACAGGTTTTTGATTGTATGAACTGTCCCCCTGAACTATATGGCTTCCTATTATATGCCAGAATGTGTACAAAGGATGACTTACATTAATCAAAAAAGAAACAGTGTTTTTGGAAAGCTGTATCTTCCGCTGGTCTGTAGACAGGAAAGTTTTTGATTAGTCACTTTTAGTATGTCTTAACCCACCTTAGGTAGAGGTATTTGTTCCTCACAAGACAAAGTTGGAGAGCTTCTGCATTAACTTAGGCTACTGACAATATAGAGACACCAATTTGGCCAGTCATAAGAGCTTGACTGATAGCTGGTTGGGTCTTGTGAACACGTCTGTAACATAAGTCAGACATGATGTCCAACTCTTAGTGTGTAATTACTCAAACATGTAACTATCTGGCCTTATGTTGAATGCAGTCTAAGTGGACCTATCTTCTTAGTGAGGTTCAGAAGAGTTCTATACATAGGGAGTTGTATTGTTTTGCAAGGGTTTTCTTCTCCAAAGTAATCAATTAGATTCCTCAGGTTCAGAGTTGTCACAACTTTGCCATGAGACTCAGCAACCTGCAAAAGGGTGGCCTTTCAACCTTTGGTTACAGAAGCTGATACCGTCTTGTGTTATAGTAAAGAGAAAGAAGTTGATAACAGCAGAAATAATTGGGTTGACCTGATTACTGTCCCATTGACTGCAAAACTTTCAGAAATAATGCTACCCTACTGGCAATGCTCGTTTGGAGCTAGATGCTCAGTGCTGGTACCTCTTGCACCACAAGGAAAGGCTCTGTTAAATTTTTTGGGCACTTGTTTCTTCATATCCCAGAGTTGTCGTTTTCCTCAATTCATAAGAAGAAATTCAACTGCCACACTGCAAAACCAGGAGTTATCAAGAAGGGAAAGGGCACACTGTCATTGGATGTGAGTAGACTGTGAGGGCAACCCTGGTGTGATTTTGATGGAAAACTATTCTGGCAATGTACTGCATATGGGGAGGAAGACAAAGGAAGAGTGCCCCTGACAAGGTACATATGTGAATGGACCAGGGTGTTTTATATGGCAGTACAGTGGCTGGGGCCACAGAAGGCATTTATGGCTTATGTTGGCTGGCTGGTTGTTTCTTTAAAAGAAACCAGCTTTAATGCATTGAGCTTACAGGTGAATGAGGGTTAATGAGTATGTTAGTTGCCAGGGACTACCCTGCCATTTTCAACCATAATACAGTCCTCAATAAATTTAAGCATGTAAATTTTGACCTAGATCAGCAACAGTCAGAAACAAGTGTGAGGAAGGAAAAATTGATGAGCAAGCTGACAGCCATGCTTATTGTCAACATGTCTGGGTCAAACAAGATGTAGTCTGTTGTGCACACTGCTGCCCATGCAAGGTGTTGCAAGAATATTCACACCATAGATGCATGTGGTGTCTATTGGTACAAAATAATGAGTAGTTAGATGACCAGCAGCATTTTCCTGACTGGTTGAAGCCATTGTATTCCAGATACTAAGAGTAAATGTGGTGAGCTTGGCATCCCCTTCGAAAAGGCTGCTGGTCCTGGAAAGCACACCAAGTGTGCCTTACCTGTCTTCCCCACTGCAGCTTACAGCTGTTCAGTCACTAGCAGAGACAAAGACAGCAACACTGCAGTCAGCACAAAGTTTCCTAGGGCTACATAACCTGTGGTGCAAGAAGTACAAGCAGTCCCCAGTTATCGGCCGCCTCAGTTATTGGTAGTCAGGTTTTATGGCGCTTGTTTAGCGACAACAATAACCGGATTTTCGGCGCCAATATACAGCGATCTCCTTTTATTGGCGTCGATCCCCACTTAACAGAGGCGCTAATAACAGGATTGGCAAAGTTATTGCTGATTTTTGGTTATCGGCAATTTTCAGTTTATTGTCACGCCATCGGGAATGGAAATTCTGCCATTGGGAATGGAAATTCCTCTGATAACCGGGGACTGCCTGTGGCACACTTTGCAGAAATCAAGGAAGAACCAGAGGAAAATCAAGAAAACATCAAGACCAAGATGAAGAGTGGAGAACAGAGACTTACCCATCAGGGATAAACCATATTTTATGTGATATGGACAACTTAAAAGAAGTTAGCAGCTTGGGTGGTGCAGCAGGGATGAGACAGTAGCTACTCTTCTAGCTGTGAATCCTAATGTGTTTGACATCTTTGTGTCTCTAGATCAACTGGGTTTAAGGTGAGAGGCTATATTATTCTCCCTCTTTTCTATACTTAACTATATTTGTTTATTTATTTGTTTTTTATTTTTTTTTATTTTTTGCTGTGAGGGTACCACAAATTCAGTCAGAGAAGGCTGCTGCCCATAAGTAATTTTTCCCACATGGCACTAGAAGGATAAAGACTACTTCATCTGAGGCTACAACTGGGTGAACATTTGGGATAGACATTACAGACCATGACTTACCTGAAGTCCTTGGGACTTAGTTCTCTTGAGACGCAAGAACACTAATTTTGGCTAGCACTGGAATGGCTTGCTCATAAGTATCAGTCTCCTGCTTTTGTCATCTGAAGTTTGAACTAGAGTTGTCATCTTGTTGATTAAGAATTCTTAGCCATTGGATATGTATCTTTGGTTAAAGCTACTTTAGCAATCAGATTCCCTGGTTAATGAAAAGGCCCTAGCACTGTCACAATCTCTGAATTCTGTCTGGGCAGTGTTGTAGTAACATTGCCATTTTTGTACAGTCATATCCCAAACTTACGCGAGGTTAGGTTCCATTACTCTTGTAAGTCAAAATTTCATTTAAGTTTGGCACTCTCTAAAAATACAATAAATGTTTATTTTTAGAGTTTAAACATTAGATATGACCCTAAATATTAAGCTAACTTTAAAATGAAACTTAAAAGTTAGCTTATACATTGCAGTGGTCCCCCCCGTATTCACGGGGCTGCGTACCAGACCCCCCGTGAATAGTTAGAATCTGCGAATAGTTGGAACCCCTTTAAAAATGCTGAAAATAGCCTATTTTGTTAGTTAAAACTCAAGAAAAACCCACTAAAAATGTTTATACTTGGTTTTTTTAATAGTTTTATCACAAAAGTGCATTTTATGATGAAATAAAAAAAAGGAATTTCTGGATAATTCTCATAGAAAAATACTGCGAATAGGCAAATTTTCCACAAATAATGCGGGGAAATGTTCCCTAGAGCAATCCGCGAATGTGTGAGTCCACGAATTCGGAGAACGTGAATACAGGGGGTCCACTGTACCCTTAAAAAAGAAATAAATGGTTGTAAAAACTGAGTGAGTATCCTAGAGAGGCTTTGTCTCTCTCTCCTTCTGTCAATATATTTTAAGAAGTCTTGTCAACCTCGCTTTTAAGAACTTTATTGTATGTATTCTTCTCTCTAAATATGAGAAAATCATCCTCTGGAGAGAGAGAGAGAGAGATTATTTATGAATTATTACAAATACATGTTAGGTAAAAAAATAATGTAAATTTTAATTATGGGACTTACCCAGTAATTTTATAGCTAAGAGTTTCACTTGCCCGGCAGTTAATTTGCAGATTACACTAATTTTCTGTTCTGTTTTGGCTAGGCAACAATGACCCTGCCCACTTTCAATGTAAGAGAGGAACCACTTGGCAAGAGCTCAATTTGTTTCTGCCGTTGATGGCTACTGACTGGTTGTCGGCTGCAGTTAATTCTGGAATTCTTGACTTTTCATTTTGCTTATCAGCCTTTGGGGAAGTATTAAATGCATTCTTTTGGCTGACTTGCCGATATTATTTAGTTCTTTTAAGAACTAGATAGTTTTAGACTTGTTAACTGAATTGTGTCCCTTTTATTTACAACATGTCAGACTCTAGTGTTGCTAACATTAGGCATTGTGCGAATGGTTGTAAGACTAGGTTGACCAGAGTCTTATGATACTCATCCCTTCTGTACAAATTGCCGTGGACATGTATGTTTGGTGAATGTGAAAAGTTGATTGTCATGATTGGGATGAGAGAACATGCAGGAACTTAGAATCTCATTTAAGAAAATTAGATAGAGATAGAAAGAGGAAGGCTTTAGCTAGAGCTAGTTTGAAATCAGCTAGCCAGGGACCACCGGATTCCTGTTCCTGTTATTTCTCTAGCAACTGGTTCTCAGTTCTCTTACTGTACCACCTTTTAAAGTTTCAGGCTCCCACACTTTCGATCCCAACCACATCACCAGTCTAGAAGAGAAGCTTGAAAAATGCTATTCTCTGTTAGTGCAGATGATGGAGCAACTCTGTTCATCAGTCAAAGTACTGATGAATAAGGCTAAAAGTGACAGTGCAGTGTTTGTGGAGGAGGCAGCTGTTCGTCCCATCAAATTTCTTAGGCAAATATCACTGGCATACTCCCCAGTACATGAGAGGACTCAAACCAGTAGCCCAAGGGAGGTTGGTGGGGTCTGCCCGCGAGCAGCTGTCCCCTCAGTGCAACCTGTTGTAGTTTCCCAGGTTGCAACAGAAAACTGCTGGAAAAGTCTCTCTATGGAAGTGCATAATTTGTCCAGTTCTGAAGACTCCTCTCCATGTCTTTGTGTCAGTGGCTCTCTAGCAGTAAGTCTTGGCCCTCTGTGGACTTAACTGCACATCTTGCGGTTCCTGTTAAGAGGTCAAAGATACCGCAGCCTTCTTGCAGCCATTGGGACTCTCTGGAGCAATTTTCTTCTGATTGCCTCTCAGAAGTGGATGCTCATCCAACACCCAAGGCTTGTTATAGCTCGATTGCTTCACAAGACACAGTACTGTCAGCTTCTGCTCCTCCTGCTCCCAAGGCGCCGACATTGTGGGAAGGAGTCAAGCACCCATTGATGCCAGAATCCTCTACTGTCAACGAGCCAGGTAGCCAAGAGCTTGTGTGGAGTTACAGGAAGTGGAAGCTGCTCCATGGATCTTGTTCAGCTGAAACTAGATAGCATTTTAGCTTTATTAAGTAAAGCTCCCATGATGCCTCAAGCTCCTACGACATCTCAAGTGCCCGCTATGCCTCAGGCGCCAGTAGTGGCTAGGACACTTAAGTGCCCACAAGTGCAGAAACACCCTCAGACATCCACAGGTGTGGTTCCTCCTCAGGCACCCATAGTAGCTACGATTTCTCAGGCTCCCCTGGTTGCAGATATGATGCAAGCTCCTGCAGATCTTTCTCCCATTTCGTCGGAAGAGGAAGAGACAGAGGATCAGGTTACCTCTTCTGCATATGTCGCCTTAATGAAGTTCCTCTTGGCCACTTATCCTGCCTTCTTTTTGCCTACCACTCCCACATCGACTTTAGTCATGGATGTGCCTACTTCCTGCTTCTTCCAACATACTGAAGATGGTTCTTTCTTCTTCAGCAAAGAAGACTTTTAAGGATATAGAAGCATGGCTAGCGGAAAAGAGGGATCAAGGCAGAACTTCTTTTAGTTTTCCTCCCTCTAGGATTTTGAGATGGAAGTATCTCTCGTATGCTACTTAGGAAGCTCCCTCCTTGGGAATCTGTGCCTCTTCCCAAGGAGATTTCTCAGCTTTAGTAAATTGGTCTCGGAATTGGCACATTTACTGAAGGACATCTTCAAAGTGTTTGAAGTTTTGAGTTTTCTTGATTGGGCAGTGGGTGCCTTGGCTTGCAAAATTAGATCCTGCTCGGTCTTGCCGGAGAATTTTGCATCGGACTGGTTGGTGGGAGTTGGAAACTCTGAAGAAGGAGGAGCTTTGGTGCTCGTACACCTCTAAGGGAGTGACGGCGACTCAAAGATTGGCTTTGTTGTATTCTCCACTGGATAAGAAACACCTTTTTCCCCAGTCTACAGTCCTCAACATAGCTTTGGCTTTGCAGAAGAAAAGTACTCAGGATCTTCTCACTCAGTCCTCCAAGAAACCAAAGGAGAATCCTACTGTGAAAAGAAGCAGTCCGTTCCTTTGAAGGCACAGCCCTTTAGGTCCAAACAAAGATCTTTCTCCCGCTTCAGAGGAAGTGCCCACTTTGCCTCAAAGGCAGTCAAGAAATCTTCTGCTAAAGGTCCCCCTCACAAGTAAGGAGACAGTTCTCTGCGAACAAGTTGAAGCCAGAAGAAGGAGCATAAGCCTGAATAGTGAACATGCCTCCCTTAGTCAATACGCTAGTTGTATTGACAGCTTATTCGCAACAGTCAGAAAGGTTTTCAGCACTTGCAGAAGTTATGTCTCTTTTAGAAAAGGGGGCAATAGAGCCAGTACAGGACCTTCATTCTCCAGATTTTTACAACCACCTGTTCGTGGTCCCCAAGTCATCAGGGCTGGAGTCCTGTCTTGGATGTCAGTGCTCTCAACATCTTCGTCTTGAAGACAAGATTCGAGATGGAAACAAACCAGTCAGTCCTGGCGTCCATTTGCCCAGGAGATTGGATGATGTCTTTAGACCTACAGGATGTGTATTTCCAGGTACCTGCCTTCTATTTTGTGTACAGGAGATAGACTGAAGGTTTCCTCTCTGTCAGATGTATAACACACAGAACTCTACATACTGTATACTTAAAGGGAAGCGATAAATTTCAGCGGCCAGTAAGTTGTATGCATAGCAATAAAGCATGAACAATTAAAACACCTTTCTTTGAGTGGTTTCATGTGCACTTTTGTCTCAACAGCAGTCATTAAAAACCTATTTAGTAAGGGATTGCCTTTTAAGATCTTACTGATACTGGACAATGCCCTTGGCAAACCACAAGTTAAACATCTGAAGTCATCAACTTCCCTCTCCATCATTGTATACAACCTGTATACCACTGAGTAATAAGGGTGTTCAACACCCATTATTCTCTGTACTCATGAGAAAATGTTTAGGTTATAGATGATGGTCCCTCAAAAGTAAATTTAATTAATATCAGAAACTTCTACAATCACTGATGCCATATCATTGTAAGAGCCATAAAACTAGTAATAATGAATTCTTACACAAGCCACAATTTTGGTAAGCCTCGTTGAATGCATGATGACTCACACTTAACCTACTGAACTTATGCTCCTAGGCCTATTAGTTGAAAACTAAATTACATATGCCTGATTGGTGAAATCCAAAACTGAGACAGGTAATGGAAGTCTA
The DNA here is from genome assembly GCF_015104395.2 of Macrobrachium nipponense. Taxonomy (NCBI): domain Eukaryota; kingdom Metazoa; phylum Arthropoda; class Malacostraca; order Decapoda; family Palaemonidae; genus Macrobrachium; species Macrobrachium nipponense. Next base: position 138,194,471 of record NC_087200.1, on the reverse strand, counting down.
GCTTTATATAATGCATAGGAGACCTAGCCATGGATAATTTACCAAAAGAAAAACCTGTACATTATGCATATCAGCATGTACCCCGTAGGGGGAGCAGTGCCGTCAGTGAACCACGTGGTGCAATGTAAGCATTACTTAAGGGGACCGTCCGCTATGGCGGATGACATGTCAACTTGAAAAAATAAAAAATCGAGTTATTACTTGTATCTCTGCAGAAACATGCCATGCATGCTTTCCAGAAGTTTCAGCCAATTATTTTTACAAATAATGAAGATATAGCGGTTTTTAAATGATGACGTCATCGTAACTGCGTTGTCTGTATGACTGAGTTTGACAGAATCGTTTTTGCATGTTTATTTTTGCATATATACAGGGATTTTTTCAGATTTTTTTCGAGATTCTCATACATCTGGTAACAATGAAAGGTTGTGTGAGAGAGGAGAGCTGGTCAGAGCGGCTATTTATAGGCGAGAGCCGCGAGACTCAGAGAATGACTCAGTTACGCCACACACGTCAAAGGAGTTACAGTGGACCCCCTGTATTCGCGTTCTCCGGATTCGCAGACTCACACATTCGCGGATTTCTCTCGGGAACATTTCCCTGCATTATTCGCGGAAAATTCGCGCATTCGCGGTATTTTTCTATGAGAAATATCCACGAATTCCTGGTTTTTGTGATCAATTTCATCATAAATTGCACTTCTTGTGATAAAACTATTAAAAAAACCAAGTATGAAAATTTTTAGTGGTTTTTCTTAATATTTAACTAACGAAATAGGCTGTTTTTAGGGCTTTTATAGGGGTTCCAAACATTCGCGGATTCTAACTATTCACGTGGGGGTCTGGTACGCATCCCCCGCGAATACGGGGGGAACACTGTATACGCACTTCGTCACTTGCGTTTGGTCACTAGCTATTTACGTTGCTTTTATAACTTCTTAGTGAACTTATAGCAATGCCGAAGTTACCTAAGATCAAGAAGGCTAATCAGCAACTAAGGCTAGCAAAATTATCGAAGGCCAGGAGTATGCTGAAAGAAAAACACGAAAATTCATTGCTATCAGCGCCCTCATTGTCTCATGTCTCGCCGTCAACATCATTGTCTGGTGTCACGCTGATGGTATTAATACCACTTTTAGGGGTAGGACCAGGATCCTTGATGTAGAAATCAACAATAAAAGTACAAATAAAGTAATTATAATAATGTTGTTTTGACTTTTATAAGAAAAAAGCGAAATTTACATAGCAAATCTTTGGGAGCCCATAACTCAAAAACATACTTATGCGCATGTCGGTAACCATTACTCGGTTATTTATTATCCAATTTTGGAGAAAAAGATATCATTGGAAAGAGGAATAAAAATCCCACAATTCTGTGTGACAGAATTTTGATTTCTTTCTTTCTTTTTTTTTTTAGATTTTTTTGAGTGTCTAGACTAAAAAAACAAAAAAAAATTCATAAAAAAAATCAAAACAAAAAATCAAAATTCTGTCACACAGAATTGTTCGGTATATAAAGAAGTTTTTATGGTATGATTTTCAATACAATTGATGTCATATTAGCGGAGAAATCTCTACTTATTTTTTTTTTGAAAATCATAATTTTTGCTAATAAAACTAAAAGTTTTTGATCAAATGACTTGAAATTTTTATATGATGAAGGTATTATATATATCTAAAACATATATGAAAATTATGTATTTTGCGTAATAAATAAAAAAAATAGACATCATAGCAGACGGTCCCCTTAAGGTTCTTTGCAGTGTCCCTTGGCCTGTAACTGTAACTACTTTCATTCCTTTTACTGTACCTCCATTCATATTCTCTTTCTTCCACCTTACTCTCCACCCTCTCTTAACAATTGATTCATAGTGTAACTGCGAGGTTTTCCGCCTGTAACACTTTTCAAACCTTTTCTGTCAATTTCTGTTTCATTGCTGAATGGCCTTAGTTGCCCCAGTGCTTGGCATTATGCCTACAAATCAATCAGTCATATCGTATTGTAATCTTATGAAAATGGATCTTTAATTATACACGATATTTTATATGATAAAATCATGTTTTAGGAAAAAATTTTAAGGATTGAATGATACACAACTATAAATGCAAATGCCAGTTCTTACTGATGCTAAAAAAAATTTTTTTTATGGAATGCAATTGTTGGAAATGAAATGTGCTTGGGTATTTAGAAGCAATTTTCAGTTCTGAAATCCCCAAAAAGTCCAGAAATTTAAAAGAGCTTCCCCCAAGGGTTTCAGATAAGAGATTGTGAACTGTAGTAGAAAAAGGAGGAGCAGCAAGTATCAGAAAACAAGTTTATCAAAAATGGGTTTTGTTGGTTCACTGCTATCATGGACTTGGAAAATAATCAACTTTAACAGTTTTTTTTTTAAATATTGGTAAAGTTTATGACCAACAATGCACTTTATAACATAAAGACTTAGGGTTTGGGGTATCAAGCCACGCTGGGATTTTAACATTTTTGTGGGGAGCTGGCGCCCATAACCCCCATTAAATTGAAGGATAGCTGTACATGTGACAGATAATGGTAGGGTGGAAGAGGAGATAAGTACTGAAAAAGGTGAACTAAGGAAGGAAATAGCATTTACAGGTGCCTAAGTTGAAAGAAATACTCTATGAAAAAATTGTGGAGCCAAGTATTTTTTGAAAGTAAAAGGTGAACATGAATAGAAGAAAAGTGGTGTGAATGGAAGAAAAGTGGTTGAAGTTTTCATGATGAACTGTTGCAAAGTATGTGAGAAATAAAGATTAAAAAGTTGGCAACCTTTTATTCACATTCAGATTTATGATTATTTACATTCAGTACAGTGTATGAAAAATTATAAGTTGAGTCATTAATTTCCACCCAACAGATTGCGCCTTTCCCACATGATCTAGTGAAGCAGGAGTGTTTGAAATACGCAGGAGCAGATCTTGTATGGGCACAGGAAGAACACAAAAACATGGGTGCTTGGTCATATGTTCAACCACGTTTTGCCACAGCTCTCAACCAGGAAAGACACCTTACGTAAGTACTCTAATAACAAAGAATGGTTTGTTAGGTGCTTTAGAATACAATTTATGTATCTTAGAATGTAAGTATTTCATGAATTCTTAAACTCAACTTTATGCCTTTGACCATCATTCATTTCTTGATGAGCTTATTGGCATCATATCATCATCATTCTCTACCTAATTTTAATGATTTGCTCATACAAGATATGTACAATCTATTGCAATATACACTGAAAATGCACTTATTTTCTATTCTCAACTTTTTAAACTAGTTAGTAGCATACTGATCGTACGTCATTATAAGGGATCACCTCATAGGACATCTCCTCTGTTGGAAATGCAAGTTTTCTTGGCAGATCAAGGACTTCTTCCCCAGTCTACAGTGCTACTACTTTGACAATGCACAAGTTGATGGTAGGACATTTAGAACGTATCTGTGCTGAGCTTTTTGTCATAGGACATCCCTTGGGTTATCGTGTTGTCTCTTCTGCTTACTTCAAAAGACCTGTGTTAGACCTCTTCTCTTCAACAGGAACCCATGGGTCTTCTGTTCATGGTCCCAGAATTCTGCATTGAAGGAGACAACTTCTTTATGCCTTCTGGGAATTCTCTGGGAGACAGAACGATGGAAGGCCACACCTACCTTCCTCGAATATTCTAGGTCCGAGGAGGTTGCATCCATCTCCAACTCTCTGATGTGGACTTGGTTGCCCTATACACTCCATGCCCCTTCGATTCCAGGAGCTCTTCAATATGAGCATCCCAACCTTCGGAGGAGGCTCACAAGTTCATGAACAATTCAGTAGGGAGATTTAAGGGCTACTCCTTTGTCAAGCTCCAAAGTCTTTGGTTAACCCTAGTAGCTCTTTAACCCCAAGCTGAGTAGTCAAGAGATTCCTCCCTAGCACAACCTTCTTTGCCAGTTTCTTGTGGAGAGATGCCTCCAATCACTAGTATCTTTATCTCTTCATTTATAGAGTTGAAGAGTCGATCCAGTATCTCTTATGAGAGATCTTTCCTGCGAAACAGTGACTCGCATGTAACTGTTACTTCGAAGGATCTTCGTCAGCTGTATACAGGGTGAGACGTCTGCTGCTGTTATTGGTGACATCAAAAGGGTTTTTTCCACTTGTTTGGTGGACAAGATCTTCTGAATGTTTTTCAGAACAGAGGATACTACAGGTCATGCTCGTGTTTGGTTTATCTGAAGGGTGCAGACCTCTCTTCATCCACAGAACCCCCAGTTTGGTTCATGAGCTTTGAGCGGTCTTGTTCACCTTGCAAGCTCAGACCTCCTGCTTGGGACCTTACTCTGGTTCTGAGTTTTCTCTCTTAACCTCCTTTGAGCCTGTGCGTCAATCATCTCCCAGATAAGCAGTTTTCCCTCTGACCTAGGCTTCCATGGAAGGGTTGGAAAACTTCAGGATTCTGTCAAGCACTGCCGTGTTATCTGAACATCTCATCTCCTAGAGGTTAGGTGTCATAGAGTTTGTGTTAACGCAGGCCAGGTTAAGAAAGAGATGTCCTAGTACACCCTTTCGGTTGTCTATGTGAGGTGTTTAGATAAGCCAACTCCTCATCGTCAAGTTCTCCCACCAATTAGGTGAGTGCAGAAGCGCATAGCACCAGAGGAATACATTCCCATGGCATTTTAAAGTACTTATCTGTTCATAGGTTGTGAATGCTGGTTCATGACTACCTCAAACCACTCACTTTCTTCTGCATGAAGAATGTTGCCCAAAGGTCCTTGGACACATTTTCCTAGGGTCTGGTGGTGGCTGTTCAGCAAGTGTGACTCATCCAGTGCCCCTGGCAGGATAGTTTTTATCTTGCCTGAGATGATTGTGTGGAGTAGGGAATGAGGGAGTTGAATGGCCTCTTTTCTTTCCCTTTTCTCTTTTCTTTACTCCTGTGGGCGGTTTGAAGAATAGACACATCATACGCAGGTGAGCATTACAGTCATACTGTTACAGCACTTTTCTTGTTACATGAACATGCAAGTATGCTTCTCAGTAGCTAAACTCTCTCTCCAGCAAGGGGAGTGAGGAGTGGTGGCAAACCCATTTCTTGTGGCTGACATGATTTGTTGCCTGAACAGACATTTATATTCTTTTGGACTTCCATAAATGCAATGAATCTGGTAATACCTCATTGTATTTGAACTCAGTGGACTGAGTGTTAGATATCCAAACATATAACATCTCAAAGGCTTAGATCTTCTTCTTTAGCTATCTCATTTCCAAGAAGAATGATCGGGTGTGCTGAACCCCCAGTCGGTTCAGGGTTCTCATACCTCCCTTCAAGTATGAGTCTATCCTATTGTTATGACCAAAGGTTTGTTCCGTGTATGAACAAATGACAAATTTAATTTTCACTCAATTTGTATTTTTCATAGCTAACAAACATGAGGTCTTAATGTTGACTGCCAACCTCTAGCCACCCATCTTACTTTTTATCTTGGGTTGGAAGAAAGACATGCGTCACTGGATTCGAGTGCACTCTCTCGCCATGCTTCCACCACAGCTACGTATTGGATGCCAGATGCTACAGATTCCTTGCATTAACAATCTTTGATTGTTTTTAGCCGGTTTCCAGCTGGCACTAAAAGATTTACCCTGTTTTTAGGACCTCAGGTTTGTTAACTATGAAAAATACAAAATTATTAAAAATTTGTCATATTGCCATATTTGTTTCCTGGAAGGAGTGAGTACATATGACTTTTTTTTTTCTTTTTCTTTTTTCTCCTGATAAGCATGCATTTGGTTGCCAATGGTGATGACATTTTGATTGAATTCTTATCCAGTCATCCTTTTTGTGCATGTATTTTAAAAAAATTTTTAAATATACTTGTGCTGTGATGGTAGGCCCTGTCAAAACACTTTAAACAACATTACATAATGTTTTCTGCACATAAACAACATTACAAATGTTTTCTGCACATTTATCATGTAAATTACTAGTACTTACATATTTGATGGCTTTGTCATTCTTATATTTACTTTATGGTTGCTTTGTCTAGTTAGTGAGAGAGAAGCACAATATAGTGAGGTCACAATATAGTGGACTACATGGGGAATATCCATGTCAACTCTGCTAAAAATTGTAAGACCAGCCTACCAAATTTCATATCGTGGGGATGAGCTAAGGGAAGCCTAGAATATATAAATATAAGAAACTAGTGTAATGCAATTATATCCTTTCCTTTTGTTAAAACCTTTCATTATGAGAATCATAAATACATTGACAGTTGCATAACAACTAAGGTTGTTTGTAGGCTAAGTAAGTGACCAGGTTCATATTAATGGAAGGTAACCAGTAAATTACTGTGTAATATTATTCCAAAAGTGTAAATAGATTAATAATGACACAATTTTATCATTATATTGATAGCGCCTCAGCGGCGTGTTTGGTATGGTATTAGCGTCCCACCTCTCGGTGGTCGAAGGTTCGATTCTCGGCCATTCAATTGAGGAATGAGAGATGTGTATTTCTGGTGATAGAAGTTCACTCTCGACATGGTTCGGAAGTCACGTAAAGCCATTGTTCCCGTTGCTGAATAACCACTGGTTCCATGCAACGTAAAAGCACCGTACAAACAATCATTATATTGATGTCATCAAGAAAAATCATATTTGTCAAGTTGAAATTTAAAATACTTAACATATTTTTAGGAAAGCCAAACTATCAGAGTAGTTCATTATGCGCTATACGTACTATGTTATGACAAACCAAATACAGGCTGTCCCTGGAATTCAGCTGCCTTGATTATTGGTGATCCAGTTTTATGGGGCTTGTCTAGTGACGAAAACTGCCGAAATGCACTGACTTCTGGTTATCATCGCCAATAATAGAGTATTGGTACTGATAGATACTTAACAGAGGCACCATTAAACAGTTATTGATGCCAAAATCCGGTTATCGAGCTGTCGGAATGGAATCCCCATTGATAACTGGGGACTGCTTGTACAGATACCCACTGTTTGGTATTATTGTAAAATTACATATAATTGCTCTTGTGTTACAATTTTAGATATTTTGCTAAAGTTTATACATTCAATTAATGGATTAAACCGCTCCTCATTGGAAGTGTGGTTAGCATGCTCACCTACCGATTCGGTAGTCCCTAGTTCGATTCCCTGCTCTGCCAGTGTGGAAACAGAGGCATTTGTTTCTGGTGATTAGAAATTAATACCTTGATATAATGTGGTTCGGATCCCACAATAAGCTGTAGGTCCCATTGTTAGGTAACCAATTGGTTCCTACCCACGTAAAAATATCTGATCCTGCGGGCCAGCCCAAGGAGAGCTGTTAATCAGATCAGTGGTCTGGTTAAACTAAGATATACTTAATGGATTAAACATAGACCACCAAGACTTTGACCTATAGGAACTCCTTAAATTGCACTAATAGGGCTGTGTTGTCTCTTGAGGTTATTGTAAGAGTCCATTATAACAGCTGGCCACTTGAATTTTTGTTGGCAAACTTCACAGGTTGTGTTCAGAAATAATCACTTTTTATGCTTTGCTCTGTCAGCATTAATCTGCTTCTGGTTTGCAGATATATATAGAACCCTTCTGTCCCTATCCTGGCTGATTTTTTGGTGTTAGTACAGAAAGTAACATTTTTCCCACTCATGTTTGCCCCAGTTTTTGCTGGTGGGTGACAATTTCTTGCTGGCTAAAGGTTTCATTTTTGTACCATGTTGCTTGATCTTCAACACCACTAAATCCTACTTTGGTTACCCAAATTATATGAGATGTACTTTAGCTGCAGATTGGTGAAACTGTGCCCTTAACTACAATGATTGAATTCAAAAGATATTTGTTTAGATTTTAAATATTTTTTAGAAATACCTTTTGAAGTTTGCAGATAAAAATCTTGGTTGTTCATATGCAGAACAAACCTTTGGTCTTAACAATAGGATATTTCCAAGTGCTAGCTGGTAACCGGTTAACAATCAAAGATTGTAAGCAAGGAGTCTGAGATCTGGCAACTCCTGCGCGTACGTGGGGATAGCTGGTCAGGGACCGCGCAACCGCCTTGTGACGTATTTAATCTTTCCTTAACCGGCATGGAGAGTAGATGCTATTGCTTTGCTCTCCTTCCGAGCCGGTTGATTTGTGCCGTGTTTCTTCTTTTTTCAGTGTTTGTGTGTGTGTGTTTCTGCATTATGGATTCTACCTCCACGGCCTCATCAACGCATGTGCTCGGGCATTCGGGGTTTTCCTTGTTCAAGGTTTTTAGCTTCTGCTGTCACAGACCCACATATGATGTGCAGTAGGTGCCATGCTAATTATTGTACTGTTACTAATCCATGTCTGGAATGTTGTTCCTGGCCTATCGCAATGGAGAGTGTTTTATAGGAAGAGGGAACATCGTAGAGTTTCAACTCTTCCTTCTTGGGAGGGTTTTTTGCCTCCTCGGATGGATGATTCGGCATCTCCCTCTCCCACGATTGCTCCCCCTGTGACTAGTGCGAATGTGCCTCTTTCTCCTTCCTTTTCTTCTGTTGATTCATTGATGCAAGTATTGGGAGTTCTACAGGATGATGTTATGTTTAATGTAGCCCCCTCTCCCTCGGATTCTCACCTTTTACCTGAGAGGGAGGAGGCTACGCCATCTAATGCATTACTTTCAGATTTGGAATCATCCAAGATGGCAGCTGTTTGGGCGTTGCTGGGCTACAGTGTTCACCTTCCTTGGATGGACTACTGTCGTATTTCTTGAAGGCTCATAACCCTCCCCCCTGCCCCTATAGCAGTTCCACCTTCCCCTGGACTCCTCTATGTTGGATCTCACATACTGCCACCTTGCGGAGCCCCATCATCATCAACGCTCCCTGGGTCGCATCTTATCGCTCTGCTAGTGAGGCCTTAGAGGTGTCATGACGTCACTCCTAGAGTCCTCTCGGCCTATGGCGTCAGATGTGGTGGCCACTCATCTGCCAGCTGTGACATAACCTTTTCCCGATATGACGTCGTCATCTTCTCTCGCTTAGCCATCCAAGGCTTTAGTTCAAGCGGATGGGATATCTACTACCATTCAACCCCCCCCCCCCTTTCGGACAGACCACTTCTCAATGGGACTTATGCCCACAACTCTCAGAAGTTCATGGCTCTTCGTGAGGAAGGGTTGAAAATGCTGAACAAGGGTGCAGTAGAAGAAGTAAAGCATCCTTCTCCAGGGTTTTACAGTTGGAATTTTCTGGTACCCAAAGCAACAGGCGATTGGAGACCAGCGATCGACTTTCCACCTTGAATCATTTTGTCAGGAAGACAAGGTTCAAGATGGAGACGCCCCAAACAGTGTTGGCAGCGATAAGGGACAACAACTTCTTGCTGTCGATAGACTTAAAGGATGCTTACTTCTAGATCCCTATTCACCATTCGTCCAGAAAGTTTCTTCGCTTCGCCCTGGGAGAGCAGATCTTTTAGTTCAAGGTCCTGTGCTTCGGGTTGACCACGTCCCCTCAGGTGTTTACAAGGGGGCTCATGCTCAAGGGACTCACCTGTTAAAGTACCCCAACGACTGGCTGCTATTAGCAAACTCCAGGGAGAAACTGCTTCAGGGCAGAGATTGTCTTCTTCAGTTTTGTCAGGAGCTAGGCATAATAATCAACCTAGAGAAATCAAACCTGGTTCCCAGTCAGAAAGCTCTTTATCTAGGTATAGTTATAGATACAGCAGCGTCGAGAGCTTTTCCCGTCAGATCAGAGGTTGGAAAAGTTGCGGTTAGTAGCACCACAGAAGTTCTTGTCACAACCCGAACAGACAGCACACCAGTGGCATTTTGTCTTTGCTGAGAAGCTGGTCCCTCATGGGTGTCTTCATCTTTGGTCTCTGCAATGGAGACAGAAAGACTTCTGGTCCCCAGAGGGAGATTCTCCCCTACAGAGAGTCCCTCTGTTCCAGGAAGTGAGGCAAGACCGTTTGGTGAAGAATATCTCTGTGGGAATCCCTCTACATTCTCCCCCACCAGACTTTCTTTTGTTTTCAAATGCCTTCGGACAACCTCAAGGTTCACGCCCTCTCTCCATTTTGCCTGATCTGTCAAGTTCTGAACAGGGTAATGAGTTCTCGAAATCTCAGGATGACCTGATGGCTCTTTGTGGCCTCAAGCAGAGTGGTTCCCGGACTTCTGTCTCTCCTGGCAGAGGTTCCAAGAGAGATCCTCTGTGGCGACAACTTCTTTGTCAACCTCATGTCGAAAGATTTCACCAGTCCCTAGAATCCCTGTCTCCTCACGGAAGGAGACTATCTAGTATCTCCTCCAAGTGAGAGGATTTTCTAAGGAGGCAGTGGGACATAATGTCCAGTTACCTCAGAAAATCCTCTTCAGCAGTTTACCAGGGAAAATGGGCGGTCTACTGTGACTGGTGTTGTCAACAGGGTTTCTCTCCACTCAAAGCCTTTGATCAGCATACTATAGCAGATTTTTTTTTTATCTTCCTCAGGGATGAGAAAGGACTCTCCTCTTCTACTGTTAGAGGCTACAGAGCAGCACTAGGTTTGGTAGACATCTCTTCATCTGTGGTTTCGAACAAACCTGTTCTCCAGGGGAACTCAAGCTTCCTGCATGGGATGTTTCACGTCCTGAAAAGCCTCACTCAAGTTCCATTCGCACCCTTGAATCATTCGTATGACAGAGATCTGATGCTAAAGACAGTTTTCCTGTTGGCCTTGGCTTCTTCAAAGAGAGTGGGAGAGCTTCAAAAATTTATTTTTTTCTAAAAATATTTTTCCTCATTTATAGGATTTATTTTTTTCCCATAATGTAAAAATTCATATCTAGCAAAAAAATGACTTTTAGACAAAATCTCTTCATGATTGGAGGTCTACATCAGGTCTAGTATATATGGTAGTAATCGCAGGTGTTAATATTAAGTAACAAGGGAGGAGATAGAATTTGAAAAATGGTTATTTTCGGGATAAATCGGCCTGGCATCACAAAACTGAAAGTCAAAGGCGAAAATCATAAGTGGTTTGGAGATGTCAGAAGTCACCTTATTAAGTGGTTTGAGTATCAAAGTCCTGTCCTTAAAAAATGGCATTAGCTGGCTGGCCCCCTTAAGAAAAATTTTGTTGTTCAAAGAATTTTGAGCGCTGGTTCCTGGTTGCACCAGTCCACATTCACTTCCTTTTACCTGAAAGATGTTGGTCACAGATCTTTGGACACATTTTCCTTGGGTCCTGTGGTGGCTGCCCAACAAGTTGTGTAATCTATCCGTTACCCCTAATAGGGTATTTTGTATCTTACCTATGATGATTGTGTGGAAGAGAGAATGAGTGAGTTGGCTGGTCTCTTTCTTTCTCTTTTTTTCCTTTCTTCTTCCTACGGGCAGGTTGAGGAAAAGACATGTCATATGCTGGACTGGTGTGATACAGTTGAGTAAGGTAGCCATATTGAAAGTTAGTGTGTTTTTAGTCTTTGAAATACCAAACCCTCTATTCAGCAGCAAAATACTCCCCTCTCTACAGCAAGGGCGTGTGAGGAGTGGTAACAAACTCCTTTGAGTATATGGTTTGTTACTTGAACAGTCAGGATTTTCTTTGGTTCCCTGGTTTTAATGAATCATATCATTGTACTTCAACCCAGACGGCTGAGTGGTTAGGTATCTGTTTATCTATCGTCTCACGGGCATTAGAGACCACCTCTAGAACTCATTCTTCTAAGAGGGGTGGTCAGGTGGCTTAACTCCCAGCCGGTTTAGGATACTTGTATCTCCCACCAAGTATAAGAGTATCCTATTGTTTAGACCGAAGGTTTGTTCCGCATATGAACAAATGACAAATTTTTTAATCAATTTGTATTTTCCATAGCTAACAAACCTGAGGTCCTAACGTTTACTGCCCACCTCTAGTCCCCCCTCTCTCTGTTATAGCTCCTGGGTTGGGGAAAACTAAATACGTCAGGAGGCGGTTGCGCAGTCTCTGACCGGCTATCACCTTGTACGCGCAGGAGTTGCCAGATCTCACAGATTACTTGCTTACAATCTCTGATTGTTTTTAACTGGTTACCAGCTAGCACTTAGAAATATCTTATTGTTAAGACCTCAGGTTTGTTAGTTATGAAAAATGCAAATTGATTAAAAAAATTCTCATATTATCATTTTATCTTTTTTCATTTTTTATTATTCAGTCAAAGATACATAAATGCCTGTGTAGGGTCAGTGATTGTTGCCAGACAGCTTTTGCATGTTTGAATGGTCATTCTTTATAATTGCCCTTATTAGACATGACACTTGAAATCCAAAGCTATACCGATATCTAAAACATTACTCCTGAAGGGATTCCATGTTGTCCCTTCTAACCCTTCTAACAGTACATGATGATTTTGTGAGCAAAAGCACAATAGAGCTTACAACTATGATTGAAATGGACCGCTCCCTCCCTGGTGGACAGACATTCAATTAAAGTAGTAAGAGGCAGTTTAAACCATGTAAGTTGTATACATAGCTATTGAGAAAACCCAAAAAATGGTACTTACCAATTAAGGCTTTTTTCTGTTTTTTCTTGTCTACCAATAAAATATTTTTCTGTATTTTCTTTTATTCATAATTTCAGTGTACTTGTATTAGTTAGTACAAGTGCACATATTTTAGATTGTACACATTTTATCCTTTTGTGTTTTTTATATAGGTACACATTTTATCTTTTTGTTTCTTTTCAGTGTTGGGTTACATTTAAGTATTTTGCAGGAATATACAGTATGAAAGAAATTCTTTGCATTTTAAACCTTTTGAGTTAGAAAATTGTAAAATTTATTGTTTATGAAAATTTTATCAAATTATGCGTATATGAAACTTTTGTAACCTCAGAAATGCTGTAAAAAATCACTGCCCTTTGTTTTCATGCAATGTGACTCCATTACTCCATTTGTATTGATTTGGTAACATATTTTGTTATTGGAATTTAATTGAGAGATGTTTTGGATATGGTAAGACTTCTGTTATTACTATTATTATTATTATCATCATTATTTTACCCAGACAATTCAATAGCATTTCTAGAGGATTTGTTCATAATCAAACGGCAAAAATTGGAACAAAACTGGGTTAAGGAAGTTGGTAAATTTAGTGTGAAGTTTGAAATAGAATGGATGAAAAGGAACAGAAAGTACATAGTAATTAGTGAATGTAGGGTTAAAGGGATACATGTAGCTAAAATAGAAATTCATGTTCATAAGAGGAGTTCAACAAGTACCTAGAAATGGAATAAAATGGAACACATTGTAGCACAGCAGTTTTATAGGTAATCTGTATAACTATAATACAGTATACACATAAAATATGTAACTACTACTATAATTGGGTCGGAAAAACAAAAGGACAGGTTGTGAAAAAACAATAGCATATAAAGGAAAAATGAGGACAAATATGGTCTAGGATTTAATAGTAACCCACTGAGGTACTGCTTTCTTGTTGCAGGAGTATTGGTTATTGAATCAAATTTGATAGTGTATACAATGAATTTCTAGCCCAGGCTATTCTGCCAAAGACCCTGGCTAGACTAACACTGCCAAGCTCAGACAAATCTTTATAAAACATTGGTACTAAATACAGATAATAAGAAATTTAGAGTTTTAGCAATCACCAAATTACTGTTTGACTGCGCTTAACATTATATACAACCAGTTAGTAAGTGCAATATTAAATTTGTATTCACTAAATGAAGACAGTAAAGCCCAGTGTAAATAGGAGGGATAATGCACTGCTCTGTATATGGTCAACATCAGATTATGCAGATCTATTCTAAACCTAGCCTATGCTTGCTAAGTGCATACTTTTATCTTTTGCAATCATTATGTCAGTCTCTCTGGAACCCACTAAGACCAGCCAGTCATTGAGGTACCTCAGCAAACGGATCCCTTGAGCATGAGCCCAAGTTGAGAAGGGAGAGAAGACTTTTATGAACACCTGAGGGGCCTTGCTGAAACACAGGACTTTGAACTCGAAAACCTTGTCTCCGAGAGAGAAGCAAAGGAACTTCCTGGACGACGAATGAATAGGGATCTGGAAGTACGCGTCCTTTAGATCTATCGACAGTGTCATCGTCGTCATCATCATCCCCCCCCTCCCCCCAACTCCCCCCCCCTCAACACTGATCACGTGGTCTCCATCTTGAACCTCGTCTTCTTGGCGAAATAATTCAAGGTGGATAGGTCGATCACAGTTCTTCATCCTCGACACTTTGGGCACCAAGAAAATGTGACTATAACCATGGAGACGGGCGCACCATTTCCTCTATTGCACCTTTGTCCAGCATTTTCTGCACTTCCTCCCAGAGAGCTAAGAACTTTCGGAGAATGTAGGGGATACACTCGCCTGTGCAGAGGTCTATCTGAGAGCGGGGGAGAGAAGTCGAATGGTAGTAGGTACCCCACCCGAAGGTCATCTACTACCCACTTCTCTCCCCATAATTGCTACTTGGCCCAGAAGGTGCCCAACCTATCGACGACTCCCCTTATTTCTACCCCTGGAGCCCCTCCTGGGACCGAAAGGGACGTTGGTCCTCTGACTTAGGCTGAGATGAATGAGAGGGCCCAACTGAAACCGAACTCATAGATGGCTTACCAGGCGACGATCACTGCACTTGCTGCTGAACAGGAGGGGGAGGAGAGGCGGGACGTCTCCGAGAACAAGACTCTGACTTGGACACAGCCTGGTGCACCAACCTGTCCTTCGTGTCAGCTCTCCATCTGTCTATCACGTCCTCCAGCTCAGCCCAGGGAAACAGGAACTGAGAATCCAAAAGATCCCCATTCCTGAGTGCCAACAAGGACTCAGGGTCAACCGATCTTGCCATCTTGGACAATGCCGCGTCCCTTCTGATCACAAGATTAGCCCACAAATTGACACTAAGATGTGCAAGATACGAGAACGCCTTGCCCCCAGACTGCAACAAACTGGCAAGAGAGGAAGCACTCACCAACCCTTCTGGGGACCTGTCAGATGCAATCTTGGCAATGGCCGTCGACCACAAGTCCAACCATGACACTGTCTGGAACATGGAGGCTGCAGGTAGACTCCAAAGCCAAGGTATCCTGCAGAGACAAGGATGGTGCCACTGACCTCACCTGCTTCAAAGTCAACCCTGGCTTGAGACTTATAACATCTGGGTTTAAGATGACAAGGCAACAAGCAGACAGAGTTCGTAGCATAATACTTCCTATGCCTTGCGAGTGGTGGAGGAAGCAACTTGGAAGAACTTCTTGACCAAAGAGACCTGTCCCAATCTGTCACAGAAGCGTTCACCGTTTGCAAGACTGACTGGACATGCCCTGATAAAGGAAGCTAAAACGACGACTTAGGATCTTGCATAGCCCCCAGCAAGGCTCCCAAGCAAGTAAGAGTGAAAGATGACTGAGCCTGAGTCTTACTCTCCAAATTGTTGGACCCATGAATGAGATCAACAACCTCGGTAAAGGGAGACAAAATTTCTGCGTGTCTCCTTTCTCCTGCTTGGGCAATGGAGACCGACGAAGATGCAGGCTTATCCGACACGCATTCCTCATGCAAACCAACTGTAGACCCAGCAGCCGAAGAACCTGAAGTGCCAGCAGCCCTGTCCGGACTGGGGCCATGCGCCAACTCCTGCGATGTACCAACCACAACGCTAGGAACACCACTACGAACACTCGCAATACATGACTCATGTACATCTCCACGTACGCGTTCGTGTGGCGCAGACACACATACATGTGACGGAGAAGCATCTCGAACTCTCGACTCAGAACGAAAATTCCTTGGAGTTGAACCCCGAACAGCATCAATGGGAGAGGGAGGCAAATACTCTGACTGCACTATTTCTGCATTCACAACTTTTGATCTGTTCACAGGTGCCTTAAGATCCCTACGACAATGAATAGGCCCTGGAGCAGAAGAATTGGCAACGTGCACGTACGTGCGAGGTTGCAACACACTCAATGTCTCGAAGAAGAGGATGACGCAGCCACAGCAGATTGCAAAGGGGATGGAACACTCAACACTCTCAGGAACATGGACGTGCCGCTCCTCACTTGTCGATGAGGAAAAGGCAAAGTCCTTAACCCTCCAATGCTTGATACGCCGACATGGCAGAGATGGGGTTGATGGAGGAGAGGATGACAGCACTGATTCCTCACACATCCTCTTGGCAAGGTAGGGGGGAAGCCATACAACATGCTTGCTCACACCCTTCTCAGCTGACAAGGCAGCAAACCTATCTTCCAAAACAAAGTCTAATCTCTTAAGAACTGCCTGACATAAAACCTGAGACAGATCCACAAGAGAGGACGCAGACGACACAAAGGAAGAGGATACATCTCAGATGGCAGCGATGACATCATGGGAACAAACGATGAGGACATAGAGGAGCAAGGCAGCGCAGCAGCCCCAGCTGATGACGCTGACGTAGCAGGGAGAGACAACACTGAGGGAACTAGGAGTGACGTCACTGATGGAACTGGGAGTGACGTCACTATTGGTGCTGAGAGAGATGTCACAGCCTCCCCCTGACCTGAGCTAGTGGCAGGCCTCATGGGCAGAGCGATACAAAATGGCTGACCTCGGGCACCAACGTAGAGAAGGCCAGGGGGAGGAGAGGTGGGGAGGCCTGAGGGGGGAGGCGAGCATCCATGAAAAGCATCAGCAACCTACAAGGAGGGTGAACCCCGTACCCCAAGCGACACCCAGAGCGCTGCCATTTTGGACACCTCCAAACCTGAAATTTAAGAAACTGATGAATAGCCTTCTCCCTCGCGGGAAGCAAATTAACTCCGGGAAGAGGGGGGACATTATACATTACAGTACATCAACCTGAGGGCCTCCCAATACTTCCAATGACAAGTTGATGGAAGAAAAGGAGGGAGACACAGGGACAACAACTCTAGCATCATGGGGTGTGACTGCAAAAGAAGACGAAGCATCAGGGCGAGTTTCGACCCTTCCTTCGTGGGAAACGAAGGAAGGGTCAAAACTCTATGATACTCCCTCTTACTATAATAACTTCCACTGTGCTCTAGGCCATGCACAACATTCCGGGCAGGGATTTGTTATGGTACAAACATTAACACAACACCTACTGCATGTGGAGTGTGGGTCTGTAGCTGAAGAGGCCAGGAAACGAGAACATGGGAAACCTAGAGTTCCCAGGCACATAAGTTGGCGAGGCCGGGAAGAAGTAGAGGAAGCCATAACACAAGCACACACACAGGCAATCAAAATAGCTAAAACAGGCAAACAACTGGGTAAAAGGCTCAGAGAGGGCAACTGCAACTCTCACCCAGGCGGTTAAGAAAAAGACTAAACACTGTAGCATGGGTGCGTAGTCTTTGACCAGTTTTCACCCAATATATATGCATGCATTGCCAGATCTAACAAGATTCCTTGCTTTTTCATCTCCAATTTTTAACTGGTTCCAGCTAGGTGCTAGAAAATTATCCTATTGTTAAGACCGAAGGTTTGTAGCTATGAAAAATACAAATTGTCTTAGAAAATTTGTCATATCAATAAGACGTAAATTAAATGTTTACCGACGTACTTTATAGAGTACCAAAATTAGCAACATTCCAAGGGCTGGTTAGCTTTATGTCTTTTTAAGTTCAATTCAATGTAATATTTTTCAGTGAGTCTGGTATTACTCTTGCACCAGTACATTGTATTCTAGGATGTTTCTTATTTATGTTTTGCTACCCCCCGGGTTTAAGGGATATCATAGTGACTGACACCATTGAAGAGAAGATAGAGGTTTTTTTCCATTACAGGATTTGAAAACAAAATTTTTGGTACTTTTCTCCAAAAATAAGTGTATTTTATTATACAGTACAGCTTTTAAAATATGACTTCATCACATAAGCTAATATTGTGCAGTATGGTGAGTTGCCACCCTTCAAGTTCACTTTAAAGTCATCAAAAGTGAGCTTGTGGCAACAATTCTCATGCATCATCTACCTTACAGCTCCAACTTATGGGTGTACTATTTCATTCCACAATGGGTCAGTGAAAGAGAATTTGTAAAATGTCTTCTTTTAAGTGCAATGTCATTTATATGCATTGGTTTTCTCTTCTTTGCTTGCTGTTAATGTACCATAAATTCAACAATAAGGTGATTTTGGAAAGGAGCAAAATTAACCAGCAGGATTTTATAAAGTTGCTTTACATAGTTAATATGTTTGATTAGTATTAAGAGGAATTCATGATTGTACAGTGAATTGATGCCTTTTCTTGCATCTTCTGTTCATGATTGTTAGAAAAATTGAGACCACAGATACTAGAAGGCCACTATATTCTAAAATATTAAATACTTTGTAGACTGAGTTGGGTCATAGTTCAAGTAGGTAGATGCATGTTAGGTCATGTATTATGTCTAGCAGAATTAGCAGCTTTGACTTTTGTAGCACTGTATTTGCATGATGTCTTTTTTGTTGCTATATATATAAGATTTTCTAGAAACCTTTTCTATGAAAAAGTGTGGCCAACTGGTAGACGATTAAATCTTATAGAAACGATATTAATAGGATGCGTCAGTTATCAGATGGACTGTCTTAGTAGATTGAAGCATTATGTATACTACTATATGCCACTTGGATGAAAATTATTACAGTTCATTGTTAATCAGCAGCATCCATAGTTAAATGATTCACTGTAAAAAAAAATAATAGCAAAACTGCCCCTAAAATCTTGTAATGGTTGTTTTCTTACCCATCTGCATATTTTTTCCTTATCCCTGCAAGGCCACCCTTGTGGCTCTGCTAACAACCCGATTAGCCATTTTCATGGTTGCTGCCAAATTTTGCCCCAAAAAATAGAAATCAGGGAAAGCATTAGCTTCTGCTATGGCTTCTAAAGATGTAATAAAAACTGTATCTGATGGCTAGGATGGCTGTAAGAAATTGATTGACTGACTGATTATGAAATGATGGTCTGTAGGAAATTCATGTGATGTGGTTTGCATTATTTTTGTGTTTGCAGCTGACATATACATGTGTTATTTGAACTTCAGGAATGCTAAGATTCTAATGCCAGGACATTTTTGCTTGTGTCACCAAGACCATGTAACATTTTATATTACCTGCATTTATCATAATTTGTCAGCTTTTAAATACAGATTGAAACTATCATTTATAACTTGTATAAAACCTCTGAAGATTGACTTAGAGCAGTTAAGTACATGATTTGGTTAAGATTTACTTTTGTTTTTTTACATATAGTACATGTAAATTTAAGTACCAATGCAGCAATGTTACAGCAAATAGTTTTAGGTTAAATTAGTTTTTAAAAAGTTGGTCAATAAGATATTGATTTTTAAAATACTGAACAATATTACTGTGCAAAGCAAATATGTAGATATGAAATGAAGAGGGACAAAAATTGATTTAGGTTAAATAAGTTTTTAAGAAGCTTTTCAATACGTTATTGATTTTTTAAATACAGCAAATAAATATGAAATGTAGAGGGACAAAATTATTTTCAAGTAGTTTATATATATCTGTACTAAGAATTTCACTATCTGTCCACCAACTATTATAAAGCATATTCTGCTACTTTTACATCTTAAGATTTATTATTACACCAAATTGTGTGGTTTGCTGTCTTTTAAGATTTAATACGTTACTAATTTTATGTGAATTGAGACCACATCTTTTTTCTAAAGTCAGAGTGTAGGGAGGTTATTTTGAAATGCCCCATTTTGTAATATAGAAAACCAGTATTTTATTCACAGTTCAACATACATATTTTGATCTGGTCTCATTTCCCAGTAGCTATGCCCTTTGAACTAATTACTAACACTGTCCTCCAGTAATGAGATTCAGAGGCACACACAAGGCTCAGTGGAGCATGGGTCTCAGTCTTGGTACGAATATTGGTTCCCTTGGCTCTTTCCAACGTCAAGTCCTACTGATGTAGCTGCCGATTCAACTGATAGTCAGAGTTCTACGATATCTTCCCATAAAAGGGTAGTGAGGTGAGCACAGACTCACTTTGGAAGCACAATACTTTTCCTGGTATAACTACAGTAGCTTATAAAGTTTAACTTTGAATGAAGGGGGTAATGCTTGCCTGTTGTTGTATCTTAAAATCTATTTTAGATGTGACATTCTCACCAAATCCATATGCACGTACCAAGACTGAAGCTATGTGGCATTAGGATTGAAACCTGCCAGCAGTGACAAGATTTATGTCACTGAAATCCAATAAAGCTTAATAGCAATTTTAGGCCTCTGTTGCTTGCATTTATGTATTATAATTTCATTATTTAATTTTACATTTTTCAAGCTGTTATTATTGGTTGATAAACAGTCGACCCCTGGTATTTGCGAGGGTTAAGGACCACAACCACCTACGATTATTTTAAATCTGTGATAAGTTGGAACCCCCTTAAAAATGTTCGTAACTGCCTATTATAATAGTTCCAACATCAAATTCCCTGTTTACCTGAAACTAAAGTCCGTATAACTGCCTATTTTAATAGTTCAAACACCATATTACCTTAAACTATCATCCCAAAACACTTTAATATTATTTCAAAGTCATCTTAGAACATTGCAGTATGTAATCCTCAATCTTACGCAATTCGAGTTGCATGAATTCACAGTACCGCAAACTTTTCATTGGAACCTAATTATCATACGCGAGTATTTCACTGACACAAGACTGCAAACTCAACATATTCGAATCCTCGAATCCTGGAGAAACCCTGCGAGGGTGTTTGTTCAATCTTTTCATGTAATTTATTAGTTTTCAAGCTTGTATGTGTAAATTAAATAATATTAAATGATAATTCTCTCTCTCTCTCTCTCTCTCTCTCTCTCTCTCTCTCTCTCTCTCTCTCTCTCTCTCTCTCTCTCTCTCTCTCTCTCTCTCTCTCTCTCTCTCTGGTTGGTCAGAAGGGGGAAAGAAGAGAGAACTGTTGTACATATGTAATCCTCACACACACACACACACACACATTTATAGTATTTTTCCCAACAATTTACTTCTTTTTTCATAGGTAATGTATTTTTTACATGGGTAATGTATTAAGCTAACATTTAAATTAAATTACAGTAACTTTAATTTCGTTTAAAGTTAGCTTTATTTAGGGAGCATGATTAAGGTTATTTAGTGTTCAAACTCTAGAAGTAAGCATTTATTAACATTTTTAGAGACCATGCCAAACTTACGCGAACCTTCCCTTTGCGCAAGGGGGTCTGGAACCTAACCTCGCATAAGTTCGGGGTTTTACTGTACCCTTAAAAATACATGGCTTACATATGTGTGAAAACTAATCAAGTTACCCCTATATACAGGCATATCCATTTTCTCTCATACAGTTTTAGTTTTAGTTTTGTGTTTTGGTATACACTAGTGACAGTACTACACAAAGCGTCAGAGCTACAAGCTGTGTGATTGGCTACTTCCAACATGTCCAGCCAGTAGCATGTTGTCTTACAAGCCAGTCAGCATCAACAAGCGTTGGTACCTTTGTGTGTGATTGGCTACTTCCAACCCTTTTGCCCAGTAGCATGTTGTCATGGAGTTTATGTCAAAGCTTGCTATCTATCCACCTCTGATATTCTACTAATATCCTTTGGCATATATAGAGAGAGAGAGAGATGAACTAAGTTATGTTTACATTGATATAAAAATTACAAATGTCGGGACTTTTATACAGTACCTATTACAATGATAATAGATCAATATTGAGGGGTTTTACTTTTGGCTATTTATTGATAGTTTGCTGTGGTTACATTAATACAGGCAGTCTCCAGTTATTGGCAGGGGTTCCTTTCCCAGGGGTGTGCTGATAAGCAAAAACGCCATTAACCGAAAATCAGTGATTTATGGCACTTATGGCGCTGATAACCGGAATTTGTCCCGTTATGGTGCCATAAATTGCCAATTTTAATGGCGCTAGGCAAGCGCCATTCAACCGCATCGCCAATAACCAAGTCCGCCGATAACTGGGGACTGCCTGTATTGATATTTGAAAACTAGTAAATAATTTATCATAAAAAAATGTATCTCGTCACAAAAATAACATGAAAATACTCGAGTGAATATTGCTCTACAAGAAAATTCTTAAATTAGTGAATTTTCTTCTATATATTTGGAGATGTGTCCCACAAAAAAAAAATCTTCGATTAACTGAAGCTGCACATAATAAACTTGATATAGCAGGGGTCAACTGTGATTGTTGATTGCGATTGCACTGTATTCTTCCGTAATTTATGATTTGTTTTCCCTTTGTTATTATGACCACAATACAGCAAAATAGACCATAAGAGTTGTGTAAGCAGTAAACACTTGCTTTATAGTTGTTCATGCAAAATTGCAAAGAATCCGTGGAATTATGTTTTCTTTATAAAAATTTTTCTAACATGATTTTATAGAAAAATAAGCTTTAGAAGAAGTCAAAATAATCTTAGAGAGTCCTTTGAGCCTTATGAGTATGTATCTGTTGTTTAGTTTTGAAATTACAGAGGAAATAAGATTTTAGTGTTTTACTGTATCATGGCGCATTATATGTTAGATTAGCATCTACTCGTCATCAGAATTCTGTTTTCACAAGACCTTTTGAAGTCTGAAATACGTAATTCTAGCTTCCTAAGTATATAATGTAAAATTTTGTATCGGGTGTTGGAGTACTTATACTACTTTCATGACTACAGTACTATGGGTTGTGAGTAAAACCCTCAGAATTTCATTTGGATATAGATTGTACTATTGTACAATATCATTGTAAAATATTGTACTATGGACAATGATTCATACATAAATTGTTCATGTTTGTTATTTATTATGAAGAAAGAGGCAAACCTGCTTTTCAGCAGGGCTTTATATCAGTTCCTTCTTTCCACAAATTTTTTGAAGCATGATATCCTTTTGGCAACTGAATCATTGAAATTTGTTTCAAGTTTTCACCTGCAAAAGGATAGAAAAGTGATAATGTAATAAGTAATTTTTTTGTAATTAAAATGTATATGAACAGAAATTAGGTTGAAATCCTTGGGCAGATGAGTCTTTTAAGATATTTCTTTTAGTGTTCTGAAGTCATCTGAATTTTATTCCTAAAGTCAAGTTAATTTTATTGCTAGTTTTAATAATCAAATTGTGCTTGCACAACAAAACCAAATCGTGCTTGCACTGCAAAGTGTAAGTAAGGTTAATTATATTAATTTGATTAGTTACTATATATATATTTTTTTAATTTCCCACATAAAAAAATTTCCATTTGTGCAAAAACAATTTACTGTTGGATTAGAGATTCCTTTTCTATCCAGAGATATACTGCAAATTGCAAAATATTCTGCTCATAAGAATGGATCTCTAGTTTTTAGAAATTAACCCTCTTACGCCGACTGGACGTATTTTACGTCGACATTTTTTGTCTTCCGTGTGCCGACTAGACGTATTTTACGTCGACTTACAAAAGTTTTTTTAAAATTCACGGAAAAATACTTATAGGCCTACCAGCCTAAAACTTTTGAATCACGCGCCTTGGGGGATGCTGGGAGTTCACAGATCAAGGTGTTGTTTTGTTTAAAATCGTTACGCAGGCGCGCAAGCGCGAATTTCTTTCTTGCCGCACTAAAAAGTATCTGTGACGCATCTCGGAAATTATTTCGTCACTTTGACATAATTTTTGTACCATTGTAAATTAGTCGTTACGTGAAGTATTATACGTATATGAAAATGTGTGCATTTTTATGTAGAATACAACAATAAAATACTCATGATTGTAGCTTTTATCAGTTTTGAGATATTTTCATATAAATAACGATAATTGCCAAAATTTCAACCTTTGGTCAACTTTGACTCTACCGAAATGGTCGAAAAACACAATTGTAAGCTAAAACTCTTATATTTTAGTAATATTCAAGCACTTACCTTAATTTTGCAACTAATTGGAAGTCTCTAGCACAATATTTCGATTTATGGTGAATTTATGAAAAAACTTTTTCCTTACGTCCGCGCGGTAACTCTTCCGAAAAAAATCATACATGCGATTGTGTAATGTTTGCACCATTTTAAAATTAGCCGTTATATAAAGTTTTATATATGGAAATGTGCGCAATTTCATGCACAATACATCTAAAAACAACCCATGGTTGTAGCTTTTATCAGTTTTGAGATATTTTCATATAAATAACGATAATTGCCAAATTTCAACCTTCGGTCAACTTTGACTCTACCGAAATGGTCGAAAAATGCAATTGTAAGCTAAAACTCTTATATTTTAGTAATATTCAAGCATTTACCTTCATTTTGCAACAAATTGGAAGTCTCTAGCACAATATTTCGATTTATGGTGAATTTATGAAAAAAATAACATTTTTTTTTACGTCTGCGCGGTAACTCTTCCGAAAAAATCATACGTGCGATTGTGGTAATGTTTGCACCATTTTAAATTAGCCGTTACATAAAGTTTTATATATGAAAATGTGTGCAATTTCATGTAAAATACAACAAAAAAATAATTGAAGGTTGTAGCTTTTCTCATTTTTGAAATATTTGCATATAAATCACGATAAATAGAAAAAAATTCACGTTCGGTCAAATTTGACTCTACCGAAATGGTCGAAAAACGCAATTGTAAGCTAAAACTCTTACAGTTTATAAATATTCAGTCATTTATCTTCATTTTGAAACAAATTCGAAGTCTCTAGGAAAATATTTAGATTTATGGTGAATTTAAAAAAAATCTTTCCTTCCCTCCGCGCGCGGATTCTCTGCCACAAATCTCCGAAATGCGTACGTCCCATTCTCGGAATATTTGCTCCGTTTCATATTAGGCATTTCATAGAGTTTTATATATGAAAATGTGCACAATTTCATGTAGAAAAAAACTAAAAATATCTGAAGGTTGTAGCTTTTCTTATTTCCAAAATAATTGCATATAAAAAATATATATAAAAAAATTCGACATTCGGTCAACTTTAACTCGTCAGATATGGTCGAAAACTGCAATTGTAAGCTAATACTCTTACAGTATAGTAATATTCAATCATTTGTCTTCATTTTGAAAGAAATTGGAAGTCTCTAGGACAATATTTAGATTTATGGTGAATTTTTGACAAAAATATTTGTTTACGTCAGCGCGTTACGAATTCATGTATTATTTTGTGATAATATTTTCTCTCTGTTGCTTTTATCGTTTTACAATGTGTTATATACCAAAATGATCGCAATTTAGTGTACATTACAACGAAAAAAAGTAACTTGTTACCTTTAACCGTTTTGCGCACAGCGCGATTTGAATACAATTATATATGAAATTTCATTTTTGCGCTATCATATATCGCATTATTTATATATGATAATGATAATTATTTTCATTTCTGATGGTTGCATACTAAACTTCAGCCAATGACAAAAAAAGGAGCCAAAAATGAACTCTTAATCTTGAAAACTAAGCGCGCTGTGATTTTTTGAAAAAAATATTTTTTCCGCTTCCGCGCTCACTGTGAAACACCTCCGGCACACGGGAGACAATTTTTTTTTTTTACCGCTTCGGCGTAAGATTGTTAAGAACGGGGATTTTAGGTTTAATACATTTATTTTATTTTTATATTTTTACAAACAGTAACAGAATATTATATAATTTAATTTAGTAACAACTTTATTATGCAGTGACAAAAATTATCTTCATATTTTATTGCAAAAGTGTACGGTATCATGAATGTGAACCTTTTATTATTCAGGCATCTATCCTTATCTTGATGAAGTCTCTTTAAAAAAAATTTGAATTTTGTGGTATAAAATTTGGGAATTAGGAATGGAAAATTAGGGAACTTTATAGGGCTTGCCCAGTAGATTAGTTTTTGTAGGATGTGAAAATTAGAGCACGGTGTGAAGTTGAAGTTGGGTTGTTAAGTAGGAATATACCAAAGGACATGCATGAAAATTAAAAGACAAAAAGGAACACAACTGGTGCCAGAGGGCCAATGCAAACTAATTTAAATCATTAATATGTTACAAGAAGAGGCTTATGTGCAAATACAGTACTTAATGTACCTATTGTTAATTCCTAGTCTAGGTTAACCATACCTTAAAACTTGGCCTAGTGCTATGCATCTAGTTTGTGTAGGTAGCATATGCAGATGTTTTTGATAGAGCTACAGGTACAGTAAAAGAAACTAGCAAAACTAGCCTATTTATCATGCCTGTGCTTAGCTCAACCCCCATAAAGTATCTTCCAGTTGCCATGAAACATTTAATTCACGTACATATTACATTGCTAAGAGGGAGTCACTTTGCCTGTTGTAATATCAGGTGTCCCAGATTGAAAATGTCCAAACTTGCATATAACAAATAGCCATAATAATTTCTGGCCATACGTATTTCTAGAATTTTCAAGCCAGCAGTAGGGTAGAAACATTTTAGTATGTTACAAATGAATACCTTTCAAAAATATCATACTCTTAGAAAAAATGTAGTTGAGTATAATTTGTAATTTCCTATAAAAATTTAGGTTAAAAATCTTAGAAAACACAAAACCATTATTTTTAGTTGTAGCTGGGAAGAATCTTCGAAACCAAATTGTCTGCAGATGGAAATCCCCTTGTGATTGGATTCTGTGCACTTAATTTTAATGAACCTCTTTACAGTTGCGTTTAGAGTTAAAAGACTTTACTCTCCTAGGGCTAGTTCCACAGTGTAAGCTAACTGACATATTTTCAGTCCCTGTGTTATCCGTAAATCATGTGATTACAGAATAATCTTCAGCTAAAAGGATATATAGTATTTGCAGCAAACACTTTATGGCTCTGGCTGGGCAAAAGACAAGATCTTCCATGGTAGACAGCTGTATAGGCTGAACTCCAACTTTAAAGCTAGGTGCTGGGCAGGGGTGTGATGGAGTTGCTGATTTTTTTATATGAAACTAGGCATCTTTGCCAAAATCTGTCAGTTTTGGATTGATACTTGATTAAGTCAGGCATACAATTGTTTGAGCAAAGGCTAGAGCTAAGAGGAAAAGTTTTCAGTCATATTCTCTATGGATGCATGATTAATTGGATCACAAATATTACTTTGAAGGTATTTGAGTACTAAATGCAAATTCCTTATTTGAAGATCTAAAGCCTCCCTATCAGAATGCTGGTACATGTAATATAGCTTACTTAGATTTATCCCAAATTATTGGTTCTGCATTGGAAACTTTGTGAGAGGGCAGATTTGTAGAATTTTTCAGCTTATATGGACAACTTCCCTACTATCAGTAATTATAGTAAGAAATTAACCTCTTAAGAGAATTATGGCTTGGAGAGGATGTAGAACTACACCAATTATAGAGGAGGCACCACTTGCCCATGGAAAGTCTTGAAGTTGACACATTCCCATGGGAGTAATGACCTCTAGTTTCTGTAGAACACCCTGTCACCATCTCATGCAGGGGCATTACTAAATAATGATCACACTTGTAGCAAAGGGGCCGCAGGTCCTAATGGTAACATCAAAATTTGGGAAAGTACTATAGCTTCTCCTACAATGACAGAACCTGTTGATGATCTAATGGAAAGGCTGAAACTCTCATAACATTCTGCACACCTTTGAAGTAGAAGTCACTAATGGGTAAGATTTGACTTCCCTGACTAAAGGAATCTGCCAGCTCATTGTCCCATCTTGGGACAAGCCTTGGGACTAGTGTTATTTTTAGTTTCTCTCTACAAAGGGATTTTATTGTCAGCAGGGAGATGGAGGATGATGATCTGCATCCTTCATTGTGAAGGTAGGCCACCACAGTAGAACTGTTGTATATTCTGCAGAAAACCATGTCAGCCATCTGATCGACAAATACTTGAAGGCCTAGAAAGTCTATTTCAAGCTCAACAGATTGATATCGCTCTTGAATTTGTGGTGGCTAAAGTTATGGGATATCTAGATGTGACATATGGATGTCCCAGTCCTCCTTTTGAAATATCACCGGACAGCAACAGCTCTGTGGCAGACTGGACTAGAAGGGCCCTTATTTAAAATTTGACTGCATCTTGTCACCACCTAAAATACAGGGTTTTCTTCTGTAAGATCTTAACCGCTAATCCTTGGTTGTTGGCCAGTGAATATTTAGTTGGAGCTGTGGGGACCCAAGTAGAAGGGAACTGCAGAGCACTGCCATTTCTTGTGGTGAGAGGTGGCCTATCTCCTTCAACTATAATGGAGCTGAGGGGTTGGCATGCTAAGAAACTGCTGATGCCATGTTTGGTCCCATCTAGGAGTAGGTGAACTATGGCAAGTCTGGTATCTACTTTATTGTCACTAAAGAGGCCATATTAGTGGGGAAGATAAGAGTAAATTTTTAGAAGAATCGTGCAAATGATGATACAAGCATCAAATTTGGCACAATTGTTCTCCAAGGGATACTAATCAAATATGCCTGATTGGCCAACTGAAAATCCAAAATGGCGGCCATTTTTCAAGATGGCCACCAAAATAACCACCCAAAGTTGATGTTTTGCTTAGAAATATTTGTAGTTGTCCAAATTACATGATTTAGTGAGATGAAAAATGCCAATGAGAGGCCACCGATTTTCAAGCTTGCTGATTTGACCAAGCTTTACAAACAGAGGCTGGAACAGCTTGGTGTTGATTCGCCTGATGCTCATCCTACTCGACTCAAAGATCAGCTGCTTTTGCACATTCCACAGCTGCAAGCTAATCGCCCAGGATGAGTTCTGTTGGCTGTTGAAACTGATGTAGGTTCAATCCTATCAGAAGCATCCTGTTAAGGTGAAGCGATCCATCTAGCAAAAGCTGCTGGGATAATACGACAAGACATGCTCCATCAGAAGTCAAATTTCAGCAGCTATTTTCATGAC
This sequence comes from Macrobrachium nipponense, assembly GCF_015104395.2. NCBI lineage: Eukaryota > Metazoa > Arthropoda > Malacostraca > Decapoda > Palaemonidae > Macrobrachium > Macrobrachium nipponense. The sequence continues at coordinate 138,165,681 of NC_087200.1, read as the reverse complement.
AAAGGCTTAGAACAGCTGTGCCACCATCACTGCTTCAGTTTGTATGCATGATCAAACATGGTACAGACATAGTCCCAACCCCATCATGGAGCGTCGAAATCAGACTTTGCTTCATCACAACTTCTACAATACAACTGGTTCGCCAAATACAAGGAAAGAACGGATGTCCACAGGCATTCCAAGGACCGGGAGCCACATTGTGCAGTCTATATGGGCCTGTATGTGTTTGCCAAGACGAGGAAGAGACAAATAATTGAAATGCTCCATGAGAATGGGCTCAGCATATCATATGACTGAGTCTGGAAATCTCAGCACAGTTAGGAAAAGTAGTTGTTGCACAGTATGTGGAAGATGGGTAATCTGTCCACCAGTCTTGAGAAAGAATTTGTTCACAACTGGACCAGTTGACAACATAGATTGTAATCCAACTGCGACCACAGCCGAAACATCTTTACACGGTACAAGTGTGTCCATTTTCCAGTATCCAAACACAGGAAATCCTGGTGATGAACGTGAACCACTCAAATTAGATATAGAGTCAAAAATGAAGGTCAAAAAAGTTCCAGAGCTTCCAGAAGCATATACTAATATTCGACCAGCATACATCACCAAAAGCCCCAATCCTCCTCCAGTTGCAAGCCAATCCTCACGGACACCAGAGTCGATCATGTCACATTTGAAAGAAGAATATTCTTGGTTGGAGGAAGTCTTCCTCACTGGGAATGTGGCTGATGCAGTCAGCATCACATGTTCAGCATAACATACAACACAGAAAAGGAGCCCTCCATTTAAAGTGAGCATATCAGCAATGATGCCTATGTGGTGAGACCAGGCACACACTGTTGCAACTATCAAGCATGCCATGGAGAAGGTCCGTGATACAGTGGCTTTTTTGAACCCAGGAAACACCTGTAATTGTTGCTGACCAACTGTTGTATGCTCTGGTGAAACAAATACAGTGGAAGTGGCAAGAATATGGAGAGGACAAGTTCATTGTCATGTTCGGAGGCCTTCATATTGAAATGGCTTCATTGAGATTGATAGGAACATTATTACGAGACAGTGGGTGGACCAGTGCCATTGTGGAAGCAGGGGTGGCCTCATCTGGTACATCAGAGTCTTACCTGTCTGCATCCAGTGTCGCAAAGACAAGACAAGCACACCAGATTACAGCATGTAGCTTGTACAAACTGATAAGGAGGGCATATCATGATTTCTGCTCTGAAGAGCCTAGCACATCAGAAATAACCTTTGAAGATTGGTGTGAAAAATGGAAGAAAGAGAGTCCGCAGTTCCAATTCTGTAGTCTGGTGCTGGACATGGAACTCGCGATATTCATCCTCGTCCGCTCATTCAGAGAAGGAGACTTCAACTTGTACTGTGAAGCACTTTCAGAACTGGTGCCTTACTTCTGTGCAAATAACAGTGTTAACGATGCCTGGTGGATCACTATTCACCTCCGAGATATGATGTCACTCGAACAACAACATCCAGACGTGGCCAAGGAGTTTCACAATGGTAACTTCGTCATCCACAAGTCGAGAAGAGAATTCTCTGGCATGGCGATGGATCAAGCGCACAAGCACAATAATGCAGTGATCAAAGGTGGATGGTCGCTGGACCTGAAGTTAGTTGTCTACTAGCTGGATACGAGGCCATGTTTGGTATGAAGGATGCTACCTACATACAGCAGCAGACACCGAGTGCCCAGAAATCTTTGTTTGAAAAGGTGAAATCACTCTCTGCAGTGATGCAGGAGATGGGTAACCCATTCCAAGAAGAATCAGCAGACCTTATGGTGTTAGATACAAAGAACATTGCAGACCCAACTCTAGGTGATATGGTAGCTACACATAACCGGTGAGGCAAAGAGCAGTTCCTATCATTTATGAAAGGGCTAGAGGATGAAGCTGAAAGCCTTTTCTACCATCCAATCAAGAAGAACCTTGTTTCATTCCTCATTCTTCAAACTAGAACAGGCTGAGGGAATTTCTAAGGAGAAAGTCCCAAAAGATGACTCTGTCAGTTATTCTCGTGACTGTTCATCTCAAGCCATAACAGACAGTGTGACTTGCAAGAATTCTTCAAGCATGAGAATCAGACATACCCTGCATCTCTCAGTGACAGCGGCAAGCTTCATACATGTCAGAAGTTACAGCTGGTTAAAATTCTTGGAGCGCAAGTGAATGTCTCAGTGGGAGAACCAAAGGGAGATACACTCATCATTGACAGCTCAGCACTTGTCAGTGCCTCAACTCCACATACTTCAAAGACATTTAATGACTATGCCAAAGAAGACATCATCCCAAAGGTGGAATCCTATGGTGCTCGGTACAAGTGGGTGGACAGTCTTTGCTGTATGCAAGAAATCAAGTCTGAAATCAGAGACGAGGTCAAAAAGGGGAAAAGGAATCAGAAGAAGAGTGGGAGGAACAAGCAACACCAGGAAAGTGGTGTGACTCCAGCAACAAGACTGAACTTTCACTTCCTGGCTGAAAAGATGTGTGAAGCAGAAACGACAAGCACAGTCATCGTCACAAAAGGAGAGGATGCCATTAACAACACTGTGAAGTCTCTGGATGCTGTGTCCCCATGTTGTCACAACGACTGATGGTAGCAAGTCTGTAATCATCAAGGCTAATGACAGATGTGCTAGTCATACAATATCTGTACTGCTATCCTTCCAGAAACTAGGTCTTCAGGAAATGCGGATTGGCTTGGGCCAAGGAGCCCATATGTGATGGATTCCAGTCCATGAGGTAGTTTCTGCAATTGGGCTTGAGAAAGCTAGAGGGATCCCCTACTTTCATGCATTCACTGGGTATGACATTGTGTCTACCTTCCGTGAGAAAGCGAAGAAGTCTGCATGGCAGACTTGGAATGTATTTAATGATATTACTGAAACATTCATTAATCTCAGCCAGCATCCAACACTGATTCATGATCTTGACATGCAGAGGCTGGAAAGATTCATTGTCCCCATGTACGACAGATCAAGGGCAGCCACTGGTGTGGACGAAGCCAGACTAGATCTGTTTGCCCGCAAGCAGAATCCACACATCTCAATTCCACCAACACAGGCAGCCCTCAAAGAGCATGCAAAGCATGTAGCCTACCAGGCTGGGATCATCTGGGGCCAGGCAACCCACTGTAATCCACACATGAGCAGTCCAGCCGAATGGAGGTATCTTGGTGGTCATCTTGAGAAATATGTCTCTGAGTACTTTTTAAACAGGAAAATATAGTTCAGCAGAAAACAGAGGAATCCACACTTAGATCATGCAAATCAGACAACTACAAACATTTCTGAGCAAAACATCTACTTCAGGTGGTTATTTTGGTGGCCATCTTGAAAATTGTTGCCATCTTGGATTTTCAATTGGCCAATTTGGCAGATTTGATTAGTATACCTTGTGCCAAATTTGATGCTTGTATCATCATTTGCAAGATTTTTCTGTTACCTGCCCCACTAATATACCATCCAACTGTCTAGGTACCTCATCAAACATATTTCAGCAGTGGGCTTGACAGCAGAAGGGCAAATACCAGCTTGAACAAGTGATGGGTCATTTCAAAACAAAGAACCCCACACTTACTTTGAGAACCAAAATGGATTAATTGTTTCCTGAAAGTGCACATTATTCAGGACTTTATAAAAGGAGGACTTCCTTCTAAATGGATCAACTTAACAAGTCGGCTGTGTCCATCTGAAAGGGAATTAAGAGGGGTGAGTAACTTCTCTGATACATAAAGAAAATTTAACTTGTTGGAAGGTATAGAAGAATATAGCCTTGTCCAAGATTCCTCACAACCCAGGGATCCAATCCTATGTTCTACTTATATTGTGTCAGGGGACATTCCCCACAAGATGTAGGCAAGGCTGCAAGTAGAAGTTCCTCTCACTTTCTCCAAGAAAAACAGCTGGTTGTTGAAATATTCATGTAGATTTGCTGACAGCAAAGGCACTTACAATAAGTGTGCAAGCCAGTGAATGAGTATTACACAAGAATGAATAAATGAAATTAATTTTTGTAATTTAGCAATCCCAGAAGATAAGCTAGAGGTAAAATGGCAGGAAATTTGCTGACAAATAATATAAATTAAAAATAACTGTGGTGAAGACTACAGCAGCTGGATTACGAGACTGTCAGTATCAAAACTAGACATGCAGAATATAACCAGATTTCTTTCCCAAACCAGAAGAAAAAGTGAGGTTTAGAGTCTGGAAGGGCTTCTGTTAGTAAGACATCTGCTAAAACAAATAATGAAATGAGCCATTATGTATTGGAAATACCCTGAATAATTCATAAAAACAGCAACCCCAATTAGGGATAATGGCTGAGAAGTATCTACCAGTTTTCATCTCTTAAGGACACACACAGACTAGAATTGCACACAGGGATATATGGAAAGGGAGCTTTTCTGAGTAGTGTCTGGAGTCGACTTAGTGAGTACAAGTGGAAACAAGTTAAAGATTGCTTATGGTCATAATGCGTTGAAAATACTATAGTACTATGTAATAGTGAAATTAGTGTGCTTCAGTGATAAATAAATGTTAAGAACTCAAATGGAGCAGTCGATTATGTTTCTTAACTGATTTTAACTTTTTTTTTTTTTTTTGTGTGTGTGTAATTTTTTTTACAGTTTATTATGATTTGGCTTATTTTTAATTGTCATATATTTATAGAAAATAATCTAACCCTACCAATGCCTTTATTGCTGGTCTAGGAAGTAGTGACCAGGTGTGGAGTAAAAAAATAAAATGATGCAACAGTAAATACATAGCAGGCAAACCATTTTCTCTTCTTAGTAGAGACATAGTATTCAAGTGCTGCAGTTCTTATTTTACTTTTGTGTATGGTGAAACTTTTGCTCTTGCTGTAATTTGTCTTTATCTGTTTGCATGTGAAACTGTACATAAATTACTCTGCTGGACAGCGTACTGACTTGGAAGAAATGAATAATTTGAAAAAGATGTACATAAAGTGGCATTTTAGGAGAATCAGCTGTTCTTGTCATCAAAGTATTTTTTTCATATTTTTCGTTGGCCAATATTTGTTCCAGTAAGACACTACCTTGGTATTTGTCATTTTAGATTGTAATATTCTTGAATAACTTTCTTCCAAGTCATGACATTTTTTAAAATAGTTATCCCCAGTTTCTATTTTGTTATCCAAGTTTGTTCAGATGTGGAACAAGCTAAGTTAAGCATAGCTTAGTTTAACTGAAGTGATTAACAGCTCTCTAGGGCTGGCCCGAAGGATTAAATTTTTTTATGTGGCTAGGAACCAATTGGTTACCTAGCAACGGGACCTACAGTTTATTGTGGGATCCGAACCACATTATATCGAGAAATTAATTTCTAATCACCAGAAACAAATTCCTCTGACTCCGCGTTGGCAGAGCGGGGAATCGAACTCGGTACTACCGAATTGGTAGGCAAGTGCATAAACCACTCGTCCAACGAGGAGCTCAGACGCGGAACAAACCCTCAATCTTAACAATAAAATAAATCTTCTGGTGCTAGCTGGAAACCGGTTAAAAACAATAAAAGATTTTAAATGCAAGGAATCTGTGGCATTGGGCATCTGATGCATAGTTGAAGTGGAAGCAAGTCGAGAGAGTGCACTTGAATTCAGAGATGCATGTCTTCTTCAACCACCTTGGAGAATGGACATTTGCTTTGGTCTCCTCCCCCAGAGGTGTTTTTTTTTTAAATTTATTCTTATATATATAATATATATATATATATGATATATATATAGATATTATATAATTCTCTATATATATATATATATATATATATAGATATATATATATATATGATATATATATATATAAACTATATATATCTATATATATCTATCCAGCCCAGAAGTCCCATGAGTGGCAACATAATTATACAGCCTTCCATGATTCGTGCTCAATTTCCCCTGTTTGTAAATGTACTTCACACCCATTCTTCTGCATCGTCATTGGCTGTTTTCAGCATAATGCTGGTTTGTCTCTCTCAGGGAGATAGTGCCCCTTAGGAGAGAAGGTCCAGGTACATTTTGTTCTTTTGCATTTTGCACTTGTTATATTGAAGATATATTGAAACAATTGTGTTAAGACATATAAGTTTTATTTTTCTTTAATGATATCTGTCTACACATTTTCTGGGAACATGGTAATGTTTTAGTCTTTCAGAATTTGTGTTTCGGGAAATTCGAGACATTGGGTTTGTGTTTCAGACAAGTTTTATATGCTAGGATTTGGCTTTCTAGCATAGAATATTCCTCCTCCTCTTCCTCTACACAAATTTTAATGGCGGACAATCTACGATTGTGTTGGTCCCCGTCTGCTTGCACAAGACCAGTCAAGATTTGCAGTTTCGTCTCTTTCCCATCATTCTGGAAGGGGATGGAGGGCAGAAATTCGTATCCTTACAGATGAATATGATTCTTTTTCCTCTCTCAGGATAGAAGAAATCTTTCCCTGAGGGGGAAGGCATATTATTTATTACTTTCAGGCTCTACGTTTGTCAGCCTTGCTTCTCGCTTTGAATTCGGGCGGTGGCGGTGTTCCACTCAGGCCTTGAGAGCCCCTCTACTTCGCTTCCCTCTGACAGAGTTGCCTCTTCACTAATTTGGTATGCTCATTGGTGCTGTGAAGAGAGTTTGGAACCCAATCAGTCCTGTCAGCAGTGTGTTTCTTTCTATCTTGGATCCCCTTCTTTGGGTGTCATGCGGGCCTACCAACCTTACAGACAGCTTTTCCGATGTAGCTTCTTGTCTCCCTCTGATATTTCTTCATCCAATGATGATCGACTTGGTACTCCTTTTTGTCATATGAAATAAAATTGTAGCACTATTTTGTGTGAATATGTTTCTCCATTCTTACACATATTTTTTTCTATCCCTCTCTAATAGTAGTCTGCTGTGTGACATCACGAATGGGCCTGTTACATCATATCTTATGATGACATAGTTCAGATTGATGCTGTGTACAAGAGAAGGACGATCCGTCTTCCACCTCTGTCTTCCGTTTCCATTGGCATTTGATTTTCTTGGTAAATTCTTTACTTTTCTCCATATGTTCTGTACTGGGGAGGTCCCCGGTTGCTGTAGAAGAAGGAAGACCTTTTCACCATCAGTGAGGCCTTTGACTCGGGCTGCCAGTCCAAATGCCATGACGTCACTACCAGTAGCTTCTTCGCCTGTGATGTTAGCTTTGTTGATGTCACTCCCGCTGCCTGTTGCTGTGACATCACTCCCAGCCTCATCCAAGACATCATCACAGTCAGTTGTCAACCCATCGAAGGTGTTCTTTCAAGTAATGGTTGATAGGCTGGACTCTTTGTGTTTAGCAAGAGATATCCCTGGGTTTCAAGCAAGAAGTGTTGTAGGCCAAGGGTTCTTAGGGCTCCTTCCACTTCTCCATCGCCTTCTCCATGTTTCATCACTTGACTGTATATATGATTCATCTTATGTTCGTGTACATGATTCATCGCATGGCCGCCTCCCAGGTTCTACCTGGTCAAAGGTGAATTCAAGATCTTGGTCCATCATTCGAGAGCTAGTCCTTCAGGTGGAAGAGATGATGACCTCCCAGTAGTAATTCAGCATGTCTGTGCAATGCTTCTTGACCACAGCAAAGACTGACAGGAGTGCCCTTGGTAGCTTCAGACACATGTATCATGTTTTCAACATATGAGGTTGATATCATCTGTTAGGGCTTCGAGACCAGTCAATGGATTCATTCAATCAAGCCATATGCCCTTCATTGGGGAATTGGAAGTGTGTGTGTTCACCCAAGACTTCAACCCTTCCCAGGTAGAAAGAAGAATTCTCGTTTCTTTGTTACATTTGAATTGTTCATGAGAATATTGACCTGACTTTTCTTGGGATTTAGACCTAATCACTGGTTAGGTACTTGAGTCTAGACCAAGAAGTTTTCAAGGCAAAGGAAGTATGAGGAACTTCTGACCTTTCTAACTTAGCCTAGCCTAGGAAGTGGTTCTTATCTAGCCAGTTCAATACTACCTTAACCACCTTAGCTTGACGTAAGTGGTTGAGTTCTTACCCTGGCAAGTGGTTGGGTCCTTTGCCTCCCCTATTCTAGTTAGTCAAACCTCTCTTAACCATCTTAGCCTTGCCTAAGTGTTGAGTCTTAGCATAGCGAGTGGTTGAGTTCTCAGCCTAGCGTCATGTAGCTAGTTCAAAACTACCTTAACCATCTTCCTAGCCTAAGTAGTCGAGTTCGTAGCCCAGCAAGTGGTTGAGTTCTTACCCTAGCCTAGCCAGTTCAAACTTTCCCTACCATCTTAGCTTAGCCTAAGTGCTTGAATTCTTTCATAGCAAGTGATTAGATTCTTACCATGGCCTTGTCTAGTTAGTCCAACCCTAACTTTTCCATCGTAGCCTAGCCTAAGTGGTTAAGTTCTTTGGCTAGCCTAGCCTAATCAATCTATAATGGGTGAGTTAGTTCGAACCTTTCCCTACTGACTTTGCCTAGCCTAATTGGTTGGGCCCTATGCCTAGTCTAGCTGGTTTGAGCTTACGTTTATCTGGCATGCTCTTCGATTTCCCAGAGCATGTTCCTATGTTAGACCTCTTCTCTTTGAAAGGAAGTTGGTCTTCTGTTCAAGGTCCCAGAATTGTTCATTAGAGCAGAGGATTCACTGCTACCTTCTGGGAATTCTCTTTGGAGGCTGAACGATGTAGTGCCCACACCTACCTTCCTCAATGTGGACTAGGTTGTCCTGTACACTCCATGCCCCCGAGGCCAGGAGCTCTTTGAGGTGAGCACCCCAACCTTTGGAGGAGGCTCACAAGTACAGGAACAGTTCAGAACGGTGATGTAAAGGCAATTGCCTTTAGCAAGCATCAAAGTCTTATGTTAGACCTAGTAGCTCCTTAACCCGAAACCGAGTAGATAAGAGAGATTCCTCCCTAGCTCAACATTCTTCGCCAGTTTCTTGTGGAGAGAGGCCTCCAATCACTAGCATCTTTTAACTTTTCATGTATGGAGTCAATCCAGTATCTCTTACGGGGGATCCTTCCTGCAAAGCAGCGACTCGCATGTAAGCTGTCTGCTGCTGTTGACATCAAAAGGGTTTCCACTCATAGTTCTTGTTCTGTAGAAAAGATCTACTGAATGTTTTTCAAAACATAGGAGGTTCCTTTTGTTGATACTGGTGAGGTGCTACAAGGCTTACTTTGTCTGAAGGATGCAAACCTCTCTTTGTCCTTAGAATCCTTGGTGTGGTTCAAGAGCTTGGAGCAGTCTTGTTCACCTAAGAAACTCAGACCTCCTACTTGAGACCTTACTCTGGTACCAAGTGGGACCTTACTTAGTTGGGGCCTTGCTCTGGTACTGAGTATTCTGTCTCAACCTCCTTCGAGCCCATGCGTCGATCATCTCCCTGGAAACCGACTTTGTAAGCAGTTTTCCTCTGACCTAGGCATCCTTGATAGGGTTGGAAAGCTTCAGGGTCCTGTCAAGTTCTGCATAGTTATCTGAACGTCTCTTCTCCTAGAGGTTAGGTGTCATAGACTTCATATTAACACAGGCCAGGTCAAGAAAGAGGTGTTTAGACAAGCTACCACCTCATCATCAGTTTCTCCCACCAATTGGGTGCATGCAGAAGCACATGACGCCAGAGGAATATGTTCTTGCCTGGTATATTAAAGTACTTATCTGTTCAAAGGATTTGAATGTTGGTTCATGACTGCTTCAAACCACTTTCACTTTCTTCTGCATGAAGAGTGTTGCCTGCAGATCCTTGGACAAGTTTTCCTAGGGTCCAGTGGTGGCTTTTCAACAGTGTGACTCATCTAGTGCCCCTGGCAGGACAGTTTGTATCTTGTCTAAGATGATTGTGTGGAGTAGGGAATGAGGGAGTTGACTGGCCTCTTTTCTTTCCCTTTTCTCCTTTCTTCATTCCTTCGGGCAGTTGGAAGAATAAATATTAAACGCAGGAACTGGCTTGATGCAGGCGAGCATTGCTGCCATGCTGTTGCAGCACATTTCATGTTCCATGTAACATGCAAATCCATTTCTCAGTAGCTTAAACTCCTCTCTCCAGCAAGGGGAGTGAGAGTGGTGGCAAATCTTTTTCTTGTAACTGACATGTTATATTGTCTGAGCAGATACAGTTATTTTGGACTTCCATGAATGCAGTGACTTTGTTCATGTTTCATTGTATTTGAACCTGGTGGACAGAGCGTTAGATATCTAAATATGTAACATCTCAAAGGTTTAGGTCTTCTTCAGCAATATCATTTCCAAGAAGAATGATTAATCGAGTGTCCTGAACCTCCAGTCTATTCAGGATTCTCATACCTCCCTCCAAGTCTGATTCTATCCTATTGTTAAGACTGAAGGTTTGTTCTGTATATGAACAAATGACAAATCTTTAATCAATTTGTATTTTTCATAGCTAACAAACCTGAGGTCTTAATGTTGACTTCCCACCTCTAGCCACCCCTCTTACTTGTCATCCAGAGCTATCTTGACTTGCTTCCACCTCAACTACGCATCGGATGTCAGATGTCACAGATTCTTTGCATTTAGTCTTTGATTAATTTTATATGGTTTCCAGCCTGGTGCCAAAAGATTTATCCTATTGTTAAGACCTCAGGTTTGTTAGCTATGAAAAATACAAATTGAGTAAAAATTTGTCATTTTTGCAGCTTTTTTTTCATGGGAGTAAACTTTTTAGTTTATATTTTAATATCTCCAAGTTTTTGCAACTTTTATTTCTAGGGGATAAACTTACTTTCATCAAGTGTCGGGTTCCGAAGTCCTTTTTTTATATATGCTGTTCACAGTTGTGTGTATTGTGGTTAGCAATATAGATGGTACTGGAGTTTCCTTGCAGTATCATTTTGGCAGTAGATGCAATGTGCTTTGGTATCATTTTTTATACATCCCTTCATTCTTTTATCATTGGATTAGTCCAACTTCAACATTTACCATGCTTCAATTTTTACCACATTTAGGAATGATTCCTTTAGCAGACTTTATCTTTAGTGTTGTAATAACTCGCATGCATAGATATAAAAAACTTTTTGACCAGACATAAGATGCCGAGATTCATTATTGGATCCTGTTGAATTATCAGTGATACAGACACTCCTCTACTTACTCTTTCAAAGATATGAACATCAGTGCTCATAAAGTCAATTTTTGTTTGGAGCGCTCTTGTCCATGACCTGCAAGTCCAAATTTTGTTGTGAGGACCTGCCTCAACTTACAATTTCGCCACTACCCAGGCTGGACAACACCATAGCTGGCACCATTACACATCCCAGTTTCTTTGTACCTATGCTAGTGCTAAGATTCTATCTCCCATGCGAAGATTCATGTGTGTGTGTTATTGTGAAATATCATGGCTAATGGCAAGTGCAAGGTCACTGATGAAAGTGGTAGTGTTAAAAAGCAGCAAGCCATCTCAATGGAAAGTAAAGCAGCTATAATAAGAAGTTGGAGAGTGGTGATAAAATGGTCTACATAGTGTGCCATTATAGGAAGAGTTGCTTGACCGTCAAAACAATTTTGAAGAACAAAAATAAAATTATGGAGCACGTGAAAAGTTCTGTGCCAGTGCAGTCAACAATTATAAGTAACAGAAGGGGGAGGGTGGTAGAAGAAATGGAAAAACGTCTGGGTATCTGTATGGAACACCAAGAGACAAAGGTCTGTACTGCTTAGCCTCATGCTGATTCAGGGAAAGGCTAAAAGGCTTTTCAATGACTTGAAAGGGTTTTAATATAAAAATACATAAATACTGTTAATAAAATAAAAACATTATTACTGTGCTTATTATAAACTTTGCATATAGTACTTAGTTGAACTTACAAACAAATTAACCTGTGTACAGCCGTTCGGAATGTAATTTGTTCATAAGTAGAGGAGCATCTGTATAGGTAGCCATAGGATTCCTGTACATTGACTGACAGTAAAGATATTTATTAGTCATTGACCTATAAACTATGTAATTGCCTGAATGGATTACTGTTGTTTTATACAGTTTTACTCTACACCTGATTTTTGTACTTGGCATGCATTTCTTCAAAGTAGCTACAATACACATTACCACATTTCATATTACAGAAAGATTTTCAGGTTTCTTAGCTCAGCAGTTTCTACACTTGTTCATTCTTATGGAAATTGTTGTTGTTGTGAGTGGCAAATTTATTTAAGGCTTAAATTTCTCAATCATTGGAAGGTTAAAAGACTGTGGATTTGTCTTTGATAATTTTGATTATCAAACTATAATTTGATTGAATTAGATGATTTTTGTACATTTTAGTCATTTTTATTAACTGAATAATCTGTCTAAAGTTTGTTAATTTTGAGATTCTCATTTAGGTATGCTGGGCGCCCTGCGTCTCCATCTCCTGCTACTGGAAGTAAAAAGACTCACATTCGAGAATTGAAGCAACTTCTGGAAGATGCACTTGCTCTTTAAGGATTTCAATTGGAAGCGTTGTAGTGACAAAAGTAAAGCACTACAATAATCCTTTACTTTTTTTAGATTTAAAACTAACTATTAACATCCATGTTACGTAATTGCTCTTTACACAGGTTTAATGAAAATGTCGAAACTGGCCTGGAACTGCAGTTATGACTTTTGTTATAGATTGACAGTTTATCAATCTTCTTAACAGAATGCATAAGCTCATTGAAATAATTTATTTTAGAATTAAATGTAGAGAGCAGTCAAAATTTTGGCCTTTAGAATTACAATTCAGTTATCATAGTATGTATGTATGTGACACACTTATATACATGTGCAACACACACTAAAGGCCCTTGTATCCTGAACTACTCAGACTGAGAGGGATCCATATATATATGTTTTGTATAGCAAACCATTTTTATAGTCAAGCATATCTTAGCAAATCTACTTATACAAGATAGTTTATGAAGATTATATATAAAGGAAGAATATATAATCATTAAATGAAGATTATATATAAAGTAAGAGTATGTAATCTTTAAATTAAGATTACAGTATATATGAAGGAAGAATATGTAATCATTAAATGCTTATAAAGATGCAATGCAAATAATGTACAAGAAATGATAATCTGTAAGGAAAACTGCACATAGCTACTCTAATTTACACACTTAAATTCCTAAGGAACTTTTTTCATGGGATAAACTAAGTATATGACACAAGATAACTTTAAACTTGTGCATATTGTAATAGGAGAAAAGTTGTTTAAAAAAAATACCCTTATTCAGTCAACTAGCTGGACTCGGCAGATCATTTGATTTTAATAGTTACTTAACTTTTCTAAAAGATGAAGAAAAATATTGATGGGTAACATTAGTTACATATGATGGGACCATTGAACATACATATTTTTTTCAGTCCCTAATGGCTCAGCAGTTCAGCTGTACCTCATATAAACACAGCTTGGTTTGAAGTTACTCTAGATTTTCTATTCCTCATTCTTTATGGAAATGAAACCAACTTGTGTGAATATAAAAGAACTATCTTTAACCAAAACTAAATGCTGTATTTTAAAAACCTCTTTAAAATCTTAAGCAAAAGCACCATAATTTACTCAGTTAAAGAGTAAAGTAGTATTGCTAATTTGTTTAACATTATTTATTCTCATCAAAAGCCACCAGTGGCTTCAGTCAGTCTGACAATGGTTTGAAATTTATGCATTGCTTGCAACATCTGATATCTTACTGTCAGCTAGGTGGGTTCTAGATATGAGGTTCTATACTGTGTCTGTATATACATAAATTAAATATATACACATTTATTGTACATGTATGTAAGAAAACTATTTGAATTAGTGTATATATATTTTTCTTTGTGTGAATTACCTTTGTTTATACAGGATGTTGTATTCTCAGAGATAATATTCAATATTTTCACTATTTATTTTTTTCAGTTACAGTACATTATATTTATGATTTGGGGCTGTTTTTAAATGCAAGAGTAACATGAGCTAGTCTTACTTTAAATTTATTATATTTCAATCATATCACATAAAAATTGAAAATATTTTTTATTTGATGGACAAGTTCATGTTTAGTATGTGATGTAAATGAATATATTTTTCTGAGATTGCATAATTAAAGTACAGTTTGATTTGATGGCTTTGGAGGATTGTAGATTGTTAGAAGGAACTCGTATGTAGTAGCTTTTAAATTTTGGCTTCATGCTTTCGAATAAGCTCAGTGTTAACATGCAGTTTAAAGTTTTTTTGTTTTTTATCACAATGATGCTCAAGTAGCCAAAAATATGCAGATTTGTTGACCATATTTTGTACACATTTTACCAATTTTTAACATTGTTAATTGAATGTAAAACTTATTTTCCTATGCTTTAGAGGATTAAAAAAAATGGGGAAAAAATCACTGGGACACCCTCTCTTTTTGGTCTCCACTTTCCCTCTATGTATGGGCTGTCCATGACTGAAATGCTCTGGCAATATCTGCCATTGACATTCAGTGGTGACTCAAAATCTACCTAAGTATATTGGAATTTTAATATAGCCTATGGCAACACTACTGCTTTGGCAGAGGTTGATCCTGTTACATTAATATTAAGGAGAGTATTCAGGAGCAAGGGTGTAATATATTGTGATTGTGCTCTTTTAAAGTGCATTTGCTCCTGCTATTTTTATAGGACTTTGTACTGTGTATCTCTTCATGCAAATTCAGTCCCTCCATGATCCACTTGTGGTTAGAGGAAGTCCTATATTCTCATGCCTAATATTAGGATGAACCCACCAGGCAGCAAATTAGCGATAGTTTTTTCCCTTTTAAGCTGAGCTTGTTTCATTATGCAGTGGCTGTTTCTTCATGCATAGTACAGCTGTAGAGCTTTATTTCTACATATAGAATCTATCAAGTTGAGAGAAAACATGTAACAGTGTATCTAGTTATATAAATGATTCAATGTCACTAAAGGAACATGGTCTTATTTTAAAAAATATTTCTTCTTTTTTATTCAGCAATACTGATTTAAAAGGGAATATTTGGGTATTCAATTACAGGAGTGTTGATATTTTAACTGTTTAGTGGTATAATAGATGTGTACTTACACAAGCTCTCACCAATGACCAGTATTGTTTCAAAAGTTCAGGAGTGCTTACATTAACTCTCCCAGTTTAAGTGATAACTTGTATAAAAGTTCAGTATCAACATACGTATATTAGTCTTTGGGCACTTAAATTTAATTCCTTAATGAGTATAGCCAATGTATATTTGCTTTCTTTGCTGATTTTGAGCACCAAGTGCCTATTCTGCACCATCTGCATTTAATC
>NC_087200.1:138110813-138149900 GCF_015104395.2 Macrobrachium nipponense | reverse complement strand
ATTTGGCTTTTTCCTTTTATTACCACCAGAATATTATGATTACACAAATTACAAATTTTTATACAGCCCTATTAATACGCTTCATAAGTAGCTCTGTTATAACATATTAGTTTTATAGAATTTTTGTTTTAAAGCATACTTGTTTTAGTAATTTCATGTCTTTACAGCAGTTTTAATCATAAAGGCAGGGTATTGTATTTTTTTAGGAAATCTCTCTCTCTCTCTCTCTCTCTCTCTCTCTCTCTCTCTCTCTCTCTCTCTCTCTCTCTCTCTCTCATGCGAAGAATGGGTTTGAGTTTTGTTACCCTTATCACGAAGCGAGTAAGAAATGACCTTGTGCCAAAACAACTAAAATGGTCGTGAATTGCTGTAACTGTGTTTGCGTTCGTATGTAAGTAAACATACGTACATGGATATCACTTATTTTTCTACTTTTAATTAGT
This sequence comes from Macrobrachium nipponense, assembly GCF_015104395.2. Lineage (NCBI taxonomy): Eukaryota > Metazoa > Arthropoda > Malacostraca > Decapoda > Palaemonidae > Macrobrachium > Macrobrachium nipponense. Next base: position 138,149,457 of record NC_087200.1, on the reverse strand, counting down.
ATATCAAATGTTATGTGGTAACATAATTTTTGAATTATGTGGGTGAGAATCGCTAACAATTACGTATATCTACATTATTTAGATTTACCAATTATCCGCATCCACATCCGCATTCGCAAGGGTATGGTCATCAAATATCCGCTTCTGCAGATTCAAAAGATTGGATCCACATCCGCAAATGTGAAAAAAACTTATATCCACATCCACAAAATCCCATTTTCAGACATCCGATACATCTCTCATAGAACTTTCAGAGAACAGAACAATTCACTATTAAAACTGCATACATTAGTCAGAAAACTTATTTGCCGACGTTACGAAATCTGCTCGTAGTGATCCACAAAAAACTGATACCACGACTTGGGCAATCTTACCTTTGGTAGCGATGAATTTTTGCAAGTAGCAGTGATATGCAGAGAAGTAGAAGACACCTCCGGATAGGGCGATGACGCCATAGACTTTGAAAGCATTGGATGTGTTGATGGCTGCTATGAGGTATCCTCCAAGGAGAGCTCCCAGTCCTTTACCTGAGGATTAATTCATTGTAAAGTATGTATACATAGAACTACCAACACTAAAGGAGCAGACATACTCACAGCAAAATGTCAAGCGTTATGTATGAACTTACGGAGATTTCACATCAAATCTATAATACATGTATACAGGAGGACTTCATGAATTTCACATGAGAACATGACTTTAAAACAAGGTTTCCTTTGTTACGAATACAAATGAAAGATTCATGGCGTAGACGAGACTCGGAATACAGATTTCATTTGCAATTATTTTCATCTAATGAGGAGGAAATGAACGCATATCTCGACCATGCTGACGGTATCATCGATCTTCGACTTTTAAAAATATCGTTTAGTGCTTGATAAGGTAACCAGAAAATATTACACAGTCTTTGAATAACTATAAACCAATAACAATGACATTTGTGTAGACTCAAAATACATTAAAAAAAAATGGATGTTCAGTCACTAACCAAAGCTGTAGTGAACAGCCACCAGCAACCCCAGTCATGGTAGCAAGCAGACCTTCTGGGTGCCAAAATGGGGCAGTAGGTTGCAGCGGCCACCACATCAGCTGGTAAGTAAAAAACTTGTAGGGTTCTTCAAATGGGAAACACAGCCTCGGGTTTCTGTAGGAATGAATGGGATTTTATTAGTCATAGGATGTCATGGTGGTTTCCCACGCAGGTCCTGAAGAGTTCCCCTCTATAAGATTCTAAATCTTAGTGGAAATTTATCAGTGAATATATAAGTATATGTATGTGTGTGTGGGGGAGGATAGATATATAGAAAGACAATATTTACTTCACGTCGTTTCTCATAATGGGCTTGACTGTAAAGAAGAACAGTAAACCTGGTTGACTGACATTCATAGTGCAAATGCTAAGTTTCCTCTGTTACACCTTCTAGACCTTTTACTGTCAATTTCTGTTTCTGCACTGAATAACCTCAGAAGACTCATCAACTTAGAGACCCATTGTGCACCATCCATCTCTACCTTACTTGCAAACATCACACTTGTGTAAAGCCTTGTTTTACAATACAATTTCTGCAAGCTTTATCCAGCACTTTCTAGGTCTTCCCCACTTGCAACCTTGTATTCCTAACATATGATCCTCTGTTCTTTCCACAATACGGACCCATCTCAAACCACTATGATGATCCTCTATTTTCTGCTATCTCTTCTATTATCACCTCATTTCTCACTCCTTCAATTATTTTATGCCACAATTGCTGAGTAAGTAATGGGTAATGGAGATTATGAAAAAACTAAAGGCGAGACAGACACAGGAGGTGATGGGGTTATGAAATGTAGATGTATAGTGACGATTATGACCGAGTGGCTAGCCAGAGATTATAAGTTATGTCAGGGTAGTGGAAATGTATCAGAAGAATGGGCAAAAGAACGTATATGATAGGCATTTTATTTGTTAAGTATGACAGGTGACTGATAGGAAAAGAACAGTATACTCATTGTGGAGTAGGGTGTGTGGATCTAGTGTTTGTTATGGAAAAATTTCTGCGATAAATTTGAAAGTAAAAGGAAGCACTGTTGCATACAAGAACCTTAAAAATGTTTGTGGCATAGTCCAATAGAGGTGGATTGTAGGGTTTGACGGACACAGACCATCTCACCTGGCCAGACATAACCAACCAGATGAACAGAGCAAAGATCTTCACTAAAATAGACTAATGAAAGGATACTTCCAAGTTCCAGTAGCGAAGGAAGATATAAAGAAGACTGTGATCATCATCCCCTTTGGCACCTACACTTTAACTACAGTTATTCTACCCTTCCCAATGCAGGGGCAACCTTCCACACGCTTACGATGAACTACTAGGCAATCTTCCCTTCAGTGTGGTGTATGTCGATGACTTCCTCATATTTCGCCCTAACCTCAAGCAGCATCTGAAGGACATCAGAAGAGTATTACAAATGCTTAAAGAAAATGGACTCGTAATAAGGGAAGACAAATGTGAATGGCAAAGAAAATAGTAGTGGGATTCGTGGAACATCAAGGAAGCCCAGATAGCATTAAACTATACCAGAGAAAGTAAAAGCAAGCATCAACTTCCCAAAACCATTGGCAATTATAGCAGTGTACAAGAATTTTTCAGGACTAATTAATCATTATCACAGATTTATCCCTAATGTTGCTAAAAATTATGAGTCCAATCTATTAATGCCTACAAGGATAACAAAAAATGATGGTCAGATCAAGATAATGCATTTCTTACAGCAAAACAAGCAATAACTTCTGCAACCACATTAATATTTCCTCTACCCCATACGTTCCTCACTTTAATGACGTATGCGAGTAACATGGTGATGGGTACCATACTTGAGCAGGACACAGAGGATGGTCATTGTCCACTGGTGTTCTTCAGCCAGAAGTTTAAAGGACAGTGGAAGAGAAGTACTCTAACTATAACATGGCGCTTCTGGAAGTCCACAAAGCCATCCGTCACTTCTGCCACAGGCTTGAGGGATGAGAGTTTGTCTTACAAACAGACCATTAACCTTTTGTGCATCGTGCACGCCTTCACAAAGACAGCAGATGCATGGTCAGCACGACAACTGCATCACCAATCAGCAATAGCTGAAACACTCCTTCACCATCAAATGCTTGAAGGGTTCAGCAAACACCGCGGGCAGCAGATGCACCATTGCAAAACTGCGTCAACACCATCCAGCTCCGGATAACCTGTCCAAAATAGCAGAGGTGCAAAGAGACATGCACTTACAACGACTGTGGTGGGAAAACCTCACTCTTATGTGGAGCGAACTGTTCATCACCAATGGAGAGACAGCCATCGCCAGCAAATCAAGTACCGAATACCCTCACCCAGAAGGTCTCAGAAGAAAAGCCTTCACCCTCACCCACAACCTGTCCCACCCAGAAGGCCAGTCAACCACCCAAATTTTAGCAGACCAGTGCATCTTGTTGGGAATGAAAAAAGGATATAAACTGGATGAGAGAATGCATCCTATGTCAGATGTCAAAAATCACAAGACGGAGAAAGCGGAATAGGGCCATTTAACACAACAGACCACCGATTCACCCACATCCACATAGACAGTAGGACCACTACCTCCTTAATACTGTTACAGCAATAGATGGCGGATAGTTGTGTGAAAGCTCTCATCCGATGGGTCAGCATACACAGTCATACAGATCATCATGAGTGACGGGCACCAACTTCACAGCCGCTTATGGGGCACGCTTGCCACTAGATGATAAGGCGGGCCTGAGAACGACACCACATGCAGCATTCAACACATCTCCAGCAGGAGCCCAATATGGCCAAGCACTAACATGGCCATCAGATTGTCTTTCAAAATCAGACAAGCCTAACTTCCCTGTCTGACACCTGTAAAGCATTATAACAAATAATGCCAGCCGAGACGACTTGCCCACATGACCAGAAAAGTGTACATCCCCAGCGAACTGCAGAACGTAAACTATGCATTCATACTAGTAGACACCCACAGAACCTCCCACCCCCCGTCTCTGCAGTTTACTCAGGAACATACCTTATCATCAAGAGACAACACAAAGCCTACCAGATGACAGTGGACGGCAAGGCTATGTGGGTCTCAATCGACCGCCTAAAGCTGGCATATCTCCTGGATACTGGAGATATAGGCCTCTCCAAGGGCAGGGAAGTCCTTCAGGGTCCTATGTGGACCCACAAACCTTCATCTCACCTGGTCAGCAAATCTCCTCAGAACAAGCATCTCTGCACACCAAACGTGAATGCACAAGAGACACGGCATATTTAACACATGTACATATATTTTCACTCATATTATGTTAAATGTATCACTTTTACCATATGCACTACAATGTCAGCATTTCAGCCATATGTACCATAGCTTCAGTAATGTATTGTATATAAATTTATATGTATCTTTCCATCCGTCAACAAACTCAAGTGATTGTGTTGTGACCTCTGTTTTGGTTCGCCTCATGTCAGGCAGTACATTTCCGCTTCCAAGAGCTATTGACCTGTCTGTTTGTAGTCTGAATAAATTAGTAAGTTTGTAGACACTGCTTCTTACTCACGCCTTCACCACAAGGTAATATCAAGTGCTATATAGTATAGCAGGGAGTATGGGTGTTGAGAGATATTGAAGGCAGTTTTGATGAAAGCAATTCATATCGTTGAATATGCAGAAGGCATGAAAGACTGGTATGTTGTTAAAGTAGGTCTGAGGGCAAGAAAGTATTGTCTTCATGGCTGTCAGTGTGCAAATGGATAAAGTGATGTGAGAGGTCAGAGAAAGGGATTGGATGTAGGTGCAAGGGTGTGTGGGAATATGAATTAATTATGAGTGGAATGTGTAATTATTGATGTTTGTAAGAGGATGTAGCATTAATTAGTGTATGGAAGGGAAATTGTAGAAACTAGTGTTGTGTTTCCAAAAAGAGAAAGTTGAGAGTAAAATAATGTAAAGGAGTATTGTTTGTAGGGAAAATACAAACCAGGAAAGTAAAGTAAAGAATGTGATGTGGATGGCAGAAGAATAGAAGTGGTTCAATTGTATAGGTTTTTGGTATAAGTCATAAATTTGGTAAATAATAGAATTAGATGTAGGATTCGGGGAAAACAGTGGGAAGAGACAATGAAAGCTAAATGTTGATATATGAAGGGATTGTTGTTCCAACTCTAATGTACAGACCTGAAATGGAAATATTGAATAAAAATGAAAGAAACAAAGTTGAAGGCACTAAGATGAACTTTTTGCATAGCATATGTGGTGCAGTAAGACTTGAAAGGGTGATAATCTGAAGCTATGTAGTGAGGTGGTAAAAATTGCACGGTACCTGAAAAGACAGATCAGGATGTTTTTTTGGGAAGGTTTGTCATATGAAAATAATGGTGGATCATAGTGTTGAAAAGAGTATATAATTTAGGAGGGTTGGAAGTGGGGAGAAGAGAACCTAGAGGGTTTGGATACATAGCATTAAAAATGCATTTGAAAAGGAAGTCGTTAATATTTATGAATTACTACGGTTCGTATGCAAGATAGAGGGAAATGACACAGTTTGCATAAGGATATATGATATTTAACCAGTGTTAATGTATGGATCGGAAAACATGGCTCTAAGAAGAAAAGAGGGAAGTAAAGCTTGAGAGAACAGAGATGAGAATGCTAAGCGGATTGGATGGGAATATCGCTGCTTGAGATTATTGGAAAATGGTGAAATAAGAAGAAGAGCAGGCTTAGTAAAGATAACAGAGTGATATGAGAGTCCACGATTGAGATGGTATGGGCATCTGTTGAGGATGGATTACAAGGAGGAGTGAAAAGGGGTGGGGTTAGGAGAACCTGTTAGAGGAAAGATGATAGAGAGGGAGACAGAGAATTAGATGGCGAGATAAAAGTGAAGGAGATGATGAGAAGAAGTTTGGTGGAGGATGATGCCTTTGATGGAAGGCAGTGGAGAAGGCGTATCAGGCAATGACCCCTTGATGTAGGGATAACCGTAGAAAGAAGATTTGATTCGCTAATGAAACTTCTTGTTTGAAAGTATACAGATGCTATTTTTGTTGATGTTCTCTACATTAGAGGTTCTCTTTGATTCAGTACCTTTGTTATATATATATATATATATATATATATATATATATATATATATATATATATATATATATATATATATATATATATATATACTCTATATAACTTATGAATGAGAGGAGAGAAATAGAGAAGGAGTCTGTTCGTGCTTACAAATCAAGCATCACATAGTACCATAAACATAAGGATTCAGGATACATACTTGATGTAGAGTAGCCAAACATCCTCAACGGCATAGGCAATAAAAGAGATGAGGAAGACGTTGTGTCTACCATCCAAGAGACGATCGGGTCAGCCCAGAAGAGCATGGGAACGCTGGTCAGGCATCCAACAGTCATAGTCAAGCCTAGGCGAAATGAAAAAAGCAAAAAATCATGAACAGAATCAATTAATGTTTAGTCTATGCAAAGTTTTGTGACCATTGGATTTGTTTATGCACATTGCTGACTTTGAGACTCTTCACTTGAATAACTTTGCTTGCAATGAGGTGAGCACTAAGTTTAATTTATGTATTTATATATATATTTATATATACTTTTTTAGGCAGAATGAAGCCTATGATTTTGCAAAATGAAAGACCTAACCATTTTTCATTCAAGTTTGTGACTGTGCAGTTCAGATAAAGCTCAGACATATACAGTGGACCCCCCATATTCGCGTTCACCGGATTCGTGGACTCATACGTTTGCAGATTTCTCTCGGGAACGTTTTCGTCGCATTATTCACGGAAACTTCGCACATTCGCAGTATTTTTCTATGAGAAATATCCACAAATTCCTGATTTTTTTATCAGTTTCATCATAAAATGCACTTTTGTGATTATAACTACTAAAAAATCCAAGTATAAAAAATTTTTAGTGGGTTTTTCTTGAGTTTTAACTAACAAAATAGGCTGTTTTAGTGTTTTTATAGGGTTCCAAACATTTGCGGGTTCTATCTATTCACGGGGTGTCTGGTACGCATCCCTTGCGAATACAGGGGACCACGTATATTATATAATAATATATATATATATATAGTATATATATATATATATTATATATATATATATATATATATATATATATATATATATATAGCTATTATATATATCTATATATATTATATATATATCTATTATATATATATATATATATATATTTTATTACTATATATATATATATATATATATATATATATATATATATATAGGCAGTCAGACAGCAGCAAAGAAATCAATGTTATTAAAATTGATTTCAGTAGATGAAACCTATTCACATGGAACAAACACACCAAAGGGGCCATCGACTTGAAATTCAAGCTTCCAAAGAATGTTGGTTTCAACCTCCCACCGCAGGCCCCACACTACACAGCAGTACGGATCATGATACAGAGCCAGTGATTTTTCATCGCCCTGGGGAAGACATGAACCTGCGACATCTGATTGCCATATCACGACACTAACCACTATACTAGCTGACCAGCTAAATATTATATTAATAATATTAGCAATCTAATTCAAGTTGCATACATTATGAAGTGCCTGAGTGGCGTGGTCAGTTTTGATCTGGCCTGCCACCTCGGTGGCCGCAAGTTCAATTATCTGGCATTCCATTGAAGGGTCAGAGATGTGTATTTATGGTGATAGAAGTTCACTCTCGCGTGGTGGTTCGGAAGTCACGTAAAGGCGTTGGTCCCGTTGCTGAATAACCACTGGTTCCATGCAACGTCAAAACACCATACAACAAACAAACAAAAGGATACATTACGTAATTATGGGTATAGAAATAAATAATGTTGTTCCAACAAGAAAATCAAGAGGTTTAATGTTTCTTACCCAAAAGATAATCAGGAGCATTCAGCTCTTTCAGGAAGACGAAGAGGTAACTCTCAATGAATCCGAAGTTGGACCCCAAGATGAGAATAAGCAACAGGAAAATTATCAATTTCTGGACGGGTGATGATCTGCTTCAAGCCTTTAGTTAGGCTGTCCTGCGGCAGCTCGACCTACGAGATACAATAAGACACTACTTTTATGTATGTGTGTGTTTGTGTGTGTATGTAATTGTGATAGCCACAATCCCCCTCTTAACTTCTCGAATTCTTCAAGCGCTCTTTTTTTTTTAGATTCGCTTGTCACTACAAAGCCTTAAGATCCAGGTGCAAGACATATGAAGAAGGCGTGAAGATTTCGAGAAGTTAAAGAGGCATTGGGGCTATTACAATTACATTATGTATCTGATGAAAAAGCCAGTAGATTCTACATATATATATATATATATATATATATATATTATATATATATATATATATATATCTATATATTCTTACATACATACATATATATAGTTTGTTTATAATGTATACTTCTCTATGGTGCTTATTGTGAGTAGTTATGACAGTCAATACACAGTAGTTTGAGATGATAAATTCCGTTAAAACTGGTGTGATTAGGGTGATTCAAATGTAATTACTACTTGTAGAGTCATACTTCCATGTTTCACTGTGATATGTTCAAGGTAAACTATAACAAAAGCATCTCTAGCAGTTAAGTATACAGTTTTGATTTATTCACTATTTATGAGAAGAATTCATGTTCGCATGCTATATTTTTTTTTCTGTAAAATTGAAACAGTTTCTGAAAACACCAAAAATTTCTGCACTAACCTCCAGATCCAACCTGGCGATCAGAATGACGCTGATCGCCAACATAGCATCGCCCAGATAAAAGGCTGGCATGTAGTCGGCTTCTCCTGCATTTAATTGAAAACAATTATTTTATGCGATTGTTTTTATCCTTTTTTTTTTGCGTCACGTGTATGCATCAGAGTGTTACCTAGAATATTTCTATCATCACTACTACTATAGTAGATTCACAGCAACCGTGCATTTAATGTCTAGGCCAGTCCCTTACGACGCTCCTGATTGGCTGTTTGATAAAGACCCAAGTCACAACAGCTGGACCGACCCTGTGATTGGCTTATCAGCAGCCAATCAGAAGTGTCGTAAGGGACAAGACATCTCATGCACTGTTGATGTGAATCTACTACAATACTGCTACTTTAGTACTGACCTGTGGGACCAGTCCTGTTGTCAATGATTATGGCTGCGATCAAAGGATAATGGGGAGAATCCCCAGCATAGTCAGGACTCTTTGTTTGCCAAATTCACCTTTGTGCCTCTTGATTTTCAGCTAAAGTGGTGGCATCCTGAGGGCCAGATGAAAAGATCAGTGAATACTACGAATGGGAAAAACGTTTTATAGTGTTTTCATGTTTTATCCTGGCACTGTCGCACTGATTCTAAACTAGCGGGGAGAATATTTTTAAAGAAAGTACAAAAGCCAGCTTTATGATCTGTGGCCAATCTAGATCACTAAGGGAAATGGAGATTGAGTTCGAAGAAGAAAGATAGATTATTGAAAACGCAGAAAGGGGAAGACGGAGAAATGTAAATCCTCGAAGGCAGATTCGTACCTGAAGTGAAATGTTAAAAACAAAAAGGCGAACTTTTCTATGTCTTAAATTACATTTCTTTAAAGTTAGGTATTAAATGAATAGCTAATTTCATATAGAAACTTGATTGCAGAGTGGAGACATTAACTTAAACATTAACTTTGAAAGTTTGTGTTGGTGCTGCAAGATATAGGGAATTGTGGCCATGGCAACTCATAAGTTTGTGATTGGCTCTCGTTTACAAAAGTAAATTTTGAATTCGGTTTGATCGTTAAATTCCAATAGCTAATTTAGAATCTCAATTTGAAGCCAGAAAACAGCTGAAATTTGAAGACAGGGGTCAAATCAAGCAGAATACAAATAAAAAATTCTAAAAAATATATTGTACTGAAGTGCATTATGCACTTTAAGTCTTCAAGATGAATGACAAATTTAATTGGGAATTTGAGAAAGGAGCAAAATTATAGAAATGAATGTTAAAAATGACACCCAAAGGTTTATTTAAACGTTATGAAAATTCAGGATGATGCAAACCTGATTTGTGAATAGATTTGATAACCTAATTTAAAAACCTTCCTGTACAATATATATATATATATATATATATATATATATATATATATATATATATATATATATATACATACACTATATACATACACTATATACTATGTATATATATGGTGGGGGGAGGCAGGCGTACCAGCATCGTGAATGCAGAAGCCAGGAAGAAAGTTGCCAGAAGTCGCAGACCGAAGTAGACCCAGAAAGTGCGATTTGAACCGATCTTCAAAAGTTCGTGACACAGTTGAACACCTAAAAAAAAGAAAAAAGGTTGAATTGGTATTATTGAACCTTAGTTGGCATCATATCATATCCCTTTCTAATTTACACGGAAGCGAAAACCTGCAGTACACACGCGGGGAAAATTCAGGTTGGTTACGGTGAACTTTTCACCTCCCAGTGAAGTGCCTCAGTGGCGTGGTCGGTTTGGTGTTGGCCTGCCACCTCGGTGCCCGCGAGTTCAATTCTCGGGCATTCGATTGAGGGGTCAGAGATGTGTATTTCTGGTGATAGAAGTTCGCTCTCGACGTGGTTCGGAAGTCACATAAGGCCGTTAGTCCTGTTGCTGAATAACCACTGGTTCCACGCAACGTAAAAACACCATACAAACTAATCTCTTAATAAAGGTTAGTATCTCATGATTACTACAGTTCAAAACTGGTTCAGTTGCAATTTATAGTGCTGTGATCCTCATCTTGTGGTAATTCCATCGATTTTTCGGTTGTATATATGGACTTTTGGAAGGTGTTAAGGAACACATAGATGTCTTTCGTACGTTTCACTAATTTTCATCTCATCTCCAGCTTCCATTTCCATAGTTTCTCACGCCCATAGGCAGGTAGTGTCGTCAGTGCACCTCATACGGCACAATATAGGCATTACTTAAGATTTTTTGCAGCATGCCTTCGACCCTTAACTGCAACCCCTGTCATTCCTTTCACTGTACCTCTTTTCATATTCTCTTTCATCTCCTAACAATTGATTCATAGTGCAACTGCGAGGTTTTCCTCCTGGAACACCTTTCAAGCGTTTTACTTTCAATTTACGGCTCGTCGCGGAATGACCTCATAGGTCCCAGTGCTAGGCTTTTGGCCTAAATTCTATGATCAGTTCATGATTCTCATAAAAAGCTGGGTATCCAACTCTTCTGGTTCCTATGGGAGCCCAGCAGAGGCAACCATGTATTATTAACCAGAGGTTGTGGTGGGAAGGACGTGTCCAAACCTATCTCCTTACATATGGAACTTCCATGATTTCTCTTTTGGTATCATCTCTCTCTCTCTCTCTCTCTCTCTCTATCCAGCCACTGACCCCTGATATTCTTCTTGAGACTTCATCTTTAGATAGGCAAACCTTTACAAATAGCTTAATAATTGTCATGTCACGATTAATGTCCACATAGCAATGCAGATCGTAATAAACCTACGAATAACCTTGCTTTTGTATGCAATTCAAGTTCTTTTGACTTCCAAATCTTATTCAGCCCGCCAATTGTCCTGATTTGCCATTTGAAGGTTTTTGCTAAATTCAGCGGAAGAAAGGCTCTATATGATGTTGTTATTCCTAAATATATGAAAGATTTAACTTCATTAAATCATTTCTCCATCTAATGTTATTTTGTCATGTGCGGGGAGATATAGTATTTTTTTATATGTATACTATAATTTAATAAAAGGAGGCCATAAAAATACTTAAAGGTAGAAAGTCAATGCTATATTTCAGACAACAACTTGCCTCCCTCTACAGGCAAGTATATGAATGAAATAAGATTACAGAAAGGTGGTATTTATACAAAGTATTCCAAAGGTCAGCCCATTACAGCACTTCAGTTGATAACTTCTTAATCTTCTTAACTGATGTTTTGAGTAAGATTTTATTTATCTATGATTTCTGAGCCCCAAAATCCTTTTGAGAGGTTCTTCATATTTCTTTGTTTAATCATTGCTGATTTTACCATTTGGCTTTTGAACTGACAATTACTGCTATAAATTTACTTGACAAATTCCGGTTTATTCTGTGATTATGGTTATTTATGTGGTTAAAAGATAGCTGAGCTCTGTTGGCAATACCTGACTAGCTGTTTATGTTGTATTATCTCCAGGGCCGTTTCTAGTTCATTAGGCGCCCCAGGCAAGAACTCGTTATGGCGCCCCCCTTCCCTCCAAGTTCCACAACAAAACAACATACTTTTTTAATAAATCATCTTCACGTATATGTATACAATCAACAAGGAAAAGTATAGACTTTGCAAAACGTTATACAAACTATTTTTGTAAATTTTAATAGAATAACCCACATTATACTTTTTTTATTGCAAATCCTACCCAAGATAAATTGAAAAAGGTAATCTTGCCAATCTAAAACCATAGAACTCAATGCATATATGTTGAGGGCTATGCTAAAACTATTATATACAAGTTTTCTTCACTGATTTTTCATATTTAAACCTGACTCTTTTGTGACTTTCTTGCAGCAAAATCATCTATAGTGTCATCATACGAAATCTGTTTGGATATTTCTCTAATAATACTAATTATTGCCAGCCCATTTAGGCGCTCCTGTGACATAGTAGACCTTAAATATGTTTTAATGAGCTAAAGTTTAGAGAAGTTTCTCTCTGCAGATGCCACAGTCACAGGTGTAGTGACAGCAATTCTTAATGCCCCACACTGTTTGGATGGATCTCTTTCAGGCCTTTTCTCCTCCCAGAAAAACAACGGTCTCATGATTTTGTCATATTTTGTTTTGGCATTGTTTTGGAAATGACTGCATCTCTACAATCAGTTCATCATAATTTAAATCAGAATGATCCCCAGATGTGAGTGTATTACACAAATCTTTTGCCTGCTTTCTAGCTCACTAGATGTCAGGTCAGAGAAGTTTATGAGAACACTGAATTTCTTTGCAACATCACTCATCATTCCAGTTCTCTCTCTCAGAGATTCAATGCCATATCCACAACTACATTGAAAAATGAAAACTCCATTTTTTTCAAGGCATCGGTATATGTTCATCAGGGGCCTCATAGGAAAACTGCCTTTTAGTAGTTCTGAGTCTTTTCTGCTTTAGAGCAGCTTCCACATTCATCTCCTCACATATCTCTTTGGCAAATGTCTGGGCATCAGCAAACCCAGTGTCTCTGTAGCTAACAAGGGAGGTTTCAGCCTTCTTGAGAATGTCAGCAGCTACATCCAGTTGCATGCATTGTGATTGCAGAAGTTTATTCACAGTTTGAACTTTTTTAAGGATATCATACCACACCACCGTACAAATAGAGAACCGGTATGATCCCACCTCTTCTGCTAAGGCTTGTGCTTCAATTTTAATAGCTGGATCTGCCAGTGCTTCCTCTCACCTCTAAAAGAGCATCTCTCACTTTTGCAGCTGGAATCTTACAACCTCAACACTGTTGATTCGACTCTCCACCGTGTGTCTGCCCATGATTTCAAAGTTGTGTCCACGTGTTTTTTTAGGGTCGACCACCTTGCATCTGAGGAGCTCTTTGCTGCATCACACAACCAGATTAACAGTGTGTGCTCCACATGGCACAAATAAAGCCCTGGGGTTTAACTGAAGAAGTCTAGCCTGGACTCCCTTGTTTTTTCCTCTCATATTTGCCCCATTTTCATATGACTGTCCTCTGCAGTCTTCAAAGGGGATATTAAGCTCTTCAAGTTTTTTTAGTATGAGTCTTGAGAGGTCTTCTCCTGTTGTCTGCTCGGCCTCAAGGAACCCGATAAAATATTCCTTAATTTGTGCAGTGCCTTCAGCTGTAACTATTCGAATTATCACAGATAATTGCTCCTTGTGACTTAAATCTGGAGTGCAATCTAAAATAATTGAAAAGTATTTGGATTGTCTAATTTCGGTCACCATGCACTCCACAACCCTCTTACTGATGCAGTCAATAACTCATTTTGAATAATATTGCCTAGGTAGGATGTATGACTGGCGCCCTCCTTGCACCTTCGCAATATGTTCTTTGAGAACAGGGGGTCAAACTGAGCCATGAGTTCAACTCTTTCAGAAAGTTCCCATTATTGGGCTGGTAAAGTGTGTATGTGGACCCTCTGAGAGGAAGATTTCGTTCTGCCAGATTATGAATTATAGCCACGACCTGGTAAGTACCTCTCGCCACCTACGCCGTTCATTGTTTATTAGTGCCAGCTCAACTTTGTCAATTGTTTGCCCCTTTTCAATACGACTCTCCAGTTCTTTCCATGACCCCATATTCTTTGTATGTTCTGGACTGTTCTCATGCATTTTGAGTGAGTCACTGCAGTTTTTCCAGTCATTAAAGCCATCTCTGCTTAGTTTAAATTTTTTCTGGGAAAAGAGTTTGCAACAAAAACAGTATAAACTATCTTTTTTCTTGGAATATGGCAGCCATGTTCTTTGATTTTCTCTCCCTCTACTTTGGGCTCGTTTTTCCTCTTCCTCTTTTTTCTTTTATTGTTTGCTGCACCTGACAGCTTGGACTGCCTCTTCACGATTGATAAAAGCTTAAATGCTTGACAGCCGCGTTGACAACTTAAGAAGAGTTAAAAAAAGAAGTAAAGATTGGAGTAAACACGATGCTTAGAACTTAACTAAGGTGGCGTCGCGAGCAGGCGGCTGTCTTAGTTTTAAAGTTCCTTTGATACTGACAACATCTACCTATCCAGTGTCGCCAACTTTTCCGAAACATTAAACACTGTTGCATCAAGTATTAACACTTCCATTATTCATTTATTTTCGCGTTTACACTTGTATTTATTTATTTGAATTATTCACGTAAAAAAATAATACTTCTCTCATTTATTTATATATTAATTTGGTTGGCAATTTGGCGCCCCCCAAGCAAATGGCGCCCCAGGCGACCGCCTGTGTCGCCTGTGCCTAGAAACGGCCCTGATTATCTCTGGGGGAGTTATTTACCAGTGAAACCAATGTAGGGTTGTCACAGTCAAGGGTAGGGATTTTCTTGTATACTCCATCTTGGGGGACTGGCTATTGTTGGACGTTAATTAGGGATTTGGCTAAAGTATTTGGGTAGGTAAAAGCTAAAGGGTTAGAGTTTCCAAGTGTTTGTGTCACATCTAATCCTGTCCAGGTGAGGAATTTTGAATTTATTTTTGGGCATCTCTAGTCTTGTTTTGAGGGGGACGATAGAAGATTATGTTTAGCTTCACGGATCGCTTTCTCAATTGTATGGTCTGGTACTTTGAAGATGACAGTTTCTTACAGATTAGTTTCCGTTTCCTTTCCAGGAAATCCGTTGGAGCAAAATTCGTAAGGCTCTTTAAAAAATAAATGGCTGGCTACGCCATTCTTGATGGAAATGTCATGATAACTAATGAATGGTTAGCCAGCCTCCTTTCCCCATTCTTAGACACATTTTCCTCCGGGGGTCACATTAAACATTCTGAAGATTTCTGTCACAAATTCAAAAACAAGCACATCTACAGTTTATGAAAGAAAAATAGCCCCCTATTGAGATAATTTCCCACTAGCCATAGATTAGAATAATAAAGTTTATTGAATTATGTTCATCAAACGTCTTTTCATTTGGGAAGTCATTATATATACAAAGATTCGGGTGCAGCATGGGGAGCCCTCTAAGTATTGTTTTAGCCAACCTATACATGGAATATTTTGAAACGAAATAATAATAATGCAATAAAACCTAAAGATATGCTGAATTGCATTAATGTCCAGCATCAAATTTAAAGTTGAGAAGGAAAACTGACAACAGAACACATATTTACCATATACAGGTGACCAAAATTTTCACTTTCATACATTTACTATTTTTAGTTATCATGACATTTCCATCACGACTGTCGTAGCCAGCAATTTATTCTTAATAACATTAAGGATTTGCTCTCCAGATTTCCTGGAAAAGGAAATTGAACTAATAAGCAGCTGTTACATTTAACGTATCCTGACCGTATAATTGAGAAAGTGATCCATAATTGAGATAGAGATCCATAAAGCTAACATAATCTACTGTCCTCCATAAAAAAAGACTAGAGAGACTCCCAGAAATAAATCAAAATCCTACATCTGGACAGGATAAAGATGTTGACACAGATACTTGGAAAACTCTAACCCTTTTGCTTTTATCTACCCAAATACCCAAATCCCTGATTGATGTCCAACAAAAGCCAGTCCCCAAAGACACAGCGAGTATATGAAATCTCTTGCCTTGACTGTGGAAAATCCTACATTGGTTTCACGGGTAAATCACTCCCAGAGGTTAATAACAGCATAAACGGTCAGTCAGATATGGCCAAAAGAGCTCAGCTATTTTTAACCACATAAATAACCATAATAGCAGAATAAACTGGAATTTGCCAAGTATAATTTATAGCAGCAAATTATCAGTTCAAAAGCCAGATGGTAGAATCACCATTGATTAAACAAAGAAATATGAGAACCTCTCAAAAGGAGGTTGGGGACTCAGAAATTAGAGATAAAATCTTCCTCCAACCAGCAATGAAGCAGATTAAGGAGCTATCAACTGGAGTGACTTAACGGCTGACCTCTGGAACTCTGGGTAGAAATACCACTTTCCTGTAATTCTTATTTCATTCATTCATGTGCTTGGCAGTAGAGGAAATCAGTTGTTCTCTGAAATACAGCATTAATTTTTTTGGCATTTTCATGGGCTCCTTTTATTAGATGGAATCTATTTAACAGAAAATATTTGTCATATATATATATATATATATATATATATATATAATATATATATATATATATATATATATATATATATGTGTGTGTGTGTGTGTGTGTGTGTGTGTGTGTGTGTGTGTGTGTGTGTGTCTGTAGGTATGCGTGTGTGAAATATGCAGATGCAGATATAAATTATTTTTACATTTGTGGATGTAGATATGGGTATGGATATCAACCTTTTAAACTGGCGGACGTGGATATATGATGACCATACCCTCGCGGATGCAGATGCGGATGCTTTGTAAATCTAAATAGTTTAATTTTATTTAATTGTTGAAGACGATTTTCAGCCAAATAATTCAAAATCATGCATTACCAAATTGATATTTGATGTACTCATTGACAGTAGAAACATAAGTGATACTCATGCATGTATATGTACACTTTTGATGAACGCACAAACTGTAACGGCTACACGAACGTTTTATTCTTGGCACAAGGTTATTTATTCTCATTGCATGATAAGAGTAACAAAATTCAATGCCATTCTTCCCATTAGAGAGAGAGAGTTTCCTAAAAAATCCAGTACCCTCTCTTCATGATTACAACTACTGTGAATGACATGAAATTACTTAAACAAAAAGATGCTATAAAACAAATATGCTATATTAACAGAGCTACTTATAAAGTTTATACTGTATGAAATGTGTAATTGTGTTTAATGTATATGTATAGTAAAACAGAAAAGCCAGATTCAGCAAAAAGTAAAAACAAAAATCTACTTATAGCTACAATGTATGAGTATGAACTACTAAACACTAAGCAGGGGGTGATATCCTCATATCCACATTCTCAAAACTTTAGATGCGGATGTTGGATGTTGTTTTGCACTGCTAATGCGGATGTTAAGAAATTGACAATGGGATGTGGATGTGGATTTATGAAAAAGTGTGCATAATATGCGGATGCGGATAATCTGATACATCTCTAATATATATATATATATATATATATATATATATATATATATATATATATATATATATACGTATATATATATATATATATATATATATATATATATATATCTATATATATATATATATATATAGTATATATATACATATATATATATATATATATCTATATATATATATATATATATATATACACTATATGCTGTAGTAGACGTAATGTGCATAAAATGTATCGAGGAAAATATCTAACAAAACTGCAATACCTCTTAATAGAGAATACTTCCAGTGTAAGATCTATTTGGGTAATGAGTTTTTACTTTTCTGCAGCAATTTCATTAGAAAGTACCGCAGTCAGAGCTGTGCATAGACGCTTGTCAAGCACCACTGCTTATGAAAGACCTATATGGTATTCGTTCTCTGTCTTAAAGAAATTTGTATTTTAGAAGTTCCACATGAATGACTGGACTAAGTCCATCAATAAGAACTTGTGTATTACAGGAACAAGTTAATTAATGAGGTTGCAATTACATCTTGAAGAGTTTTAGTTGGCCCCAGATTAGCCAAGAGGAAAAGCACCTCAATGGCGTGGTCAGTATGGTCTTGGCCTGCCACCTCGGTGGCCGCTAGTTTGATTCTCGGGCATTCCATTGAGGGGTGAGAGATGTGTATTTCTGGTGATTAGAAGTTCACTCTTGACGCGGTTTGGAAGACAATAAAGCCGTTGGTCCCGTTGCTGAATAACCACTGGTTCCATGCAACGTAAAAACACATACAAACAAACAAACATAAGGAAAAGCACCTCAGTGGTGTGGTCAGTATGGTCTTGACCTACCACCTTGGTGGCTGCGAGTTCGATTCTCAAGCATTCCATTGAAGGGTCAGAGATGTGTATGTATTTCTGGTGATAGAAGTTCACTCTCGACTTAGTTCCATGCAACGTAAAAACACCATACAAATCATAAGGAAAACGAGCCATCACCAAAAATGCTGAACAATATTGTTGTTACCTGCGATATCACAGATGACAGGGCATTGCGACTGACAGGTAAACAAGTCGTAAGAGGTGTTGTTATAGACCACCTCAGACCAGGTGTGCGAGCAGGTTTTTTTCGCCCATGATCTCAGCGTTCCGTTGACAGTTATCTAGAAGAGTAATGACACAATTAGAAAAGTAATGACACAGTTAGAAAACGGGAACGGGTAAGGGTAAAACTGCTAATAGTATTAACGAATTGTATATTTAAGGGTTATGAAAATTGTTTAGAAATACTTTCATAATATAAAATGTGCAAACACATATACAAATAAGTAAATTATATATGTGTGTGAGTGTATCATGCATGTATATATTAAAATTATTGAAGGCTGAAAGCGGGTACAACAATAAAAATGTATAAAATAAACATAGTGACACCATGAAAACACAGATTGGTGGTAGAATTGAATATAGAATTTAGGCCAAAGGCCAAGCACTGGGACCTGTGAGGTTTTTCAGCGCTGAAACGGAAATTGACAGTAAAAGGTCTGAAAGGTGTAATAGGAGGAAAAAATAGCAGTTGCACTGTGAATCAGTATTAGGAGGGTGGAATGAAAGGTGGATGAGAGTATGAAAGGAGGTACAGTAAAGAAACGAAAATGTTGCTGCTACGGGACTAATGCACGCTGCAAAGATCCTCAAGTAAATGCCTGCGGTGCAGCCGCATGAGGTGCGCTGATGGCACTACCCTACCAAGTTTTTTTCTACGAGATATTTTTGCTAGAAGTTGGCTAAAAGCAGGTAAATGTAAGTGGGAAGAAAATACACAAACATTAAGCAATGAACAGCTATGTTGATGTGGATTGGTTGTTAAGTGTCGGAACAAACAGTTTAAACATTAAATACTTAAAGATGGTTAATTCCTCCTCACTCCTAAAACGTTAAAATCCTTGACTTCTATATTACTTTTGCATATCTTTACTAGGTTTCTTATATTAGACTGGTCAGGACTGGACATTTTGCCCCCATTTCTGTAGCTCACGCCTTGATCAGATGCGCTTGGAGCGCTTCATTGGCGTGGTCAGTATGGTGTTGGCGTGCCACCTCAGTGGCCGCGAGTTTGATTCTCGGGAATTCCGTTGAGGAGTGAGAGTGTGTATTTCTGGTGATAGAAGTTCACTCTCGACGTGGTTCGGAAGTCACGTAAAGCCGTTTCGAATCTGCTCTGCTTTTAGTCGGTTTTCACGGTGTCATTGTGTTGTTTTTGTACATTTGAAAAAAAATTATGTACTTTTCATCTTTTTTAAGACAAAATGTATACAATTATTTATTATTTAACCAGCTTTCAGCCTCGAAAATGTATCGTGCAGTATGGAACATTGGCTTCAGAATAATTTTAATGCTAACAAAACGCCTCCCCTGAAAACCTGGATTGTTTATCAACCGAGTCTCCACTCCTGTCCCAATGTGTGTCTGTGTGTATTTGGCGTAACTTCATAGAAATAGATAATCTCAGTCCTTGTAATAGAACTTCCAGGGATGGGAGTCTGCAAAAGCAGGGTAAGATTTCATAAGCATTAGGTGAGGTTGGCAATCTGTAACATTTCGAAACTCAGGCTCCACTTTTTCTCTTTTATTCATTTCAGTCTTTGATCAAACTATTGTAACCCACACTTATTGGAATAGTTTTTAGTGTGTCTACCACTAATGAATTTCTGTGTAGCCACACAAATTCCCGTGTGCTTCATGGAAACATATGTCGTTTCCACCACCTTTTAGTAGTAATTAATTGAGTTCTACCAGTACGGACGCAGGAAAGGTAATTTCCTTCAAGAGCCCAAATCTAAATCATGTGCACTCATTCCTCTCCAAAAAATTCAAGTGGGTAAATGAATCCAGCCCTGGTATCCCAGGCTCTTCCGCCGCGGGCCCACGGCAGCATAATATCTCTTAGGAGGTATCCCCAAGGTCTCATGGGTATTGCCACATGATGTGAGGTGCGATAGCGAGTGTTGGACTTCCTGTGCCCATGACGGTTATCTCTTTGTTCGACCCAGAAGCGGACGTGACTTCCAGATCCAGCTGATAAAGAAATAGTAAGTTTATCCTTTTCCAGCCTCTGTTATGTTCATTACCTAGACGAAATCGATGGTAACAAAATACCCAAAACATTCCTTTTCTAAGTGAAGCCTGGTGCTATTTTAGAAGATTTCATTTGAACTAGATTTTAGGTTCTGCAGTTTTCTACACGTAGCAAACAGCACAACTATTATACCAGTTAGCAAATGACTGAGGTGTCCTGAAAGATTTCAGTTCAGTGGCCATCTGCGTGTCTTTTGTCTCTCACGACCCTTTGAGATTAGGTGTGCATATACCAAGAAAATAATGTTAATTATTTTGTTATAATTTCCCCTCTATGGTATTTGGTAATATCTTGGTAGAAATTCAGAACTTAAGACTAATAAGTCTGAAGAAAGCTTTATTAAAGGAACAAAGTAATGTTAATTTAGTGTGCCTGCTTAGCTTGAATCAAAACAAAGCTGCTAGGTAACTAGACTGACGAAATAATACGCCTGTCATCAAAGCTATTAGCTTACTTGGTGCCGAATTATTCTGGCTGATCTTGTCTTTAGCCATATGTTTGACTTATTATGTCTTGGATTTATCTTAGTTTACTGAGCCCAGTAGCATCCACAAGCATCCAGTGCTGAGTGCCCAGTGGCGCCTAGTAGCGACCACGAGTGTCCAGTGGATCCACGGCAGCGTCCAGTGGTGCCTAATAGCGTTCACAAACGTCCAGCAGATCCACAGCATCAAGTGCCCAGTGGTGCCTATTAGCATCTACGGCGCCGAATTTCCAGTGGTTCCGAGCTCTCAGTGCTGTAAGCTACACAGGTGTTCAAGTAGTTTTCTCTTGATACATGGACACCTAGTCAGATAACACTTTATTCCAGTTTGTTGTGTTTTTTCTCTCCTACTACTAGCTCTTTAATTTTAATGATACAGCTTGCCCAGTGGTTGCACAGCTCTAAGTTCCACTAGTAGCTGTGTAGTTGCTGGGTAGGTATTATTGAAACTTATTATATTACATGAAAATGTAATTTTTATTATAGAAATTTATTTTGTACCACATGCTCCTTCACTTGTCTCCCTCACTTCCTTCCCATACCATTGCCAGTTGTGTTGGGGTTAGCAATGTTAACCCTGTGATAGTGAAGTGTTGTGCAGTGGAGGAGGTGCTGTTCATCCCCTGGTTCTCCTAGGCAAAGGTTCCTGTCAAACTGGCATACTGGTAACCCATGGGAGGTCAGTGGGATTTTCCCACGGACAGTCACCCCCTCAGGTGGTCCTGTTGTTAAATCCCAGGTTGCGACAGAGTGCCATTGGAAAGGCATCTATAAGGAAGTGTCTCGTCTTTCTGTGAGTGGGTTGAGGTCTGAGGAGTCGCCACCCAGGCATTAGTGGCGCTTCATTGATGAGTCTCGTCCGCTATAAAGGAGGACTCGTAATGTGTCGCCCTCTGTCCCTCCTAAGAAGGCCTGGGTGTTACAAGAGGACCAACGTCCTTCTTGCAGCTTCTGGGACAGTCCAGAATGCTTTTCATACGATGACGACGGCTTAGAGGGTAAGTGTAGTGAAAGGATACCCTCTTCTAAGATTCAAGAAAGTCGTTCTCTGGGCATCCATCTGATGAGGCTGCATGCAGGAATAGTTCTGAGTGTCTGTTGATGCCAGATCTTTATCCTCCTGTGCTCCCTACTCTAGATAGTTCCTCTGTGTTAAAGTCTAGCTCTTAAGAAGTGTACAGCAACTGGGCGTCTGTTGGGACCTATGTGTCCTTCTCGAGCAGGAATGGACTCAGTCCTGCCTTCTGTATCTTAAAGTAGTTCAAGAACTCCCATTGGTGCAAGAGCAGAAAAGCACCCATTGGCGCCTCAGCTTCCACAAGCAGCTGAGCTCTCATTGGCGCAGGAGTGCCTACTGGTGCATGTTTTACCTCTTCTTCAAGAGCGCTCACTGGTTCAAGAGCTACCACTGGCGCCCAAAAGTTCAATGGCTACCGAGCGTCCATTAGCGCCCGAGATCATTTGTACCCGAGCATCCATTGGCTCTCTAGCATCCATTGGTGCCTGAGCATCCATTGGCGCCCGAGCATCCATTGGCACCCGGGCGTCCATTAGTGCCTGAGTTTCCATCAGCGCCTGAGCTTCTACAAGTGTCTGAGCACCCAAGGGGCACAGCTGGATCAGTAGGAAGTTTTTCTACAACCATGGACAATGCTTACATCTTCTGTCTTACCAACAGTGTCACAAGTTATGGCTGTCTCAGATCCTTAAATTGCAATCATTCAAAATAAGTTGGGCAGTATTTTGGGTTTTTATGAAGTCTTCTGTACCTCCTGTTCAACCTTAAGTGAACTAGTCGCTGTTTTCATTTGCCGAAGAAGAAGAGGATAAGGAGTCCTCTCCTACATCCTACAATTCGATACTTTACTACTTTGTATCGAATTCTTCAGATTTGTTCTCGCCAAGGCTTCATGAACCATACTGCTCCTTCTGTCCAGCCGCAAACAGCATTGTCCCCTGTTTCTTTGGCCGAAGAAGAGGAAGAGGAAGGAGATTAGGAGACTTCCTATGACCAACAAGTCACCTCTTCACTATTTTTTAGCAAATTTCTCTGACTCCTCACTAGTAGCTCCAACATCGCTTGTGTTTTCATATTTTAGAGATAATCAAGTAGATTCGTCTAAGTTAGTTATATAATTCTTTCCTTTTCTTCTTGTTAGGCGATGAAGGAAGTTAACCTTTGGATTTCTGAAAGAGGGAACAAGGAAAGATTAACTTTAATTTCCCACCGTCACATCTTTGACAGACAATGTTTTTCGGCATCAGAATTAGACGATCTTAATAAGATTATCTTCCGTGGTGGTTGTAGTAGTGGGCTTCCTTGATTGGACTGTTGGAGCTTTGGGCTGCAAAGTCAAGGTATGTTCGGTGCTGGATGAGGATTTTTATGGACCTTTAATGAGTAACACTACCTGGATAAGGGTATCAGAGACGGTTCCCTGGAATTGTCTTCTCTCTTTACGTTGGGCATTCTGAAGAGGAGGGAACCCGTGAGTAGGGAAAAGGACCCCATTTCGGCTCAACCTCAACACCCGACCCCCAATTCGGCTCACAGGTGATAAACCACATAAGCTTGCCTTTACCTTAACCTCACGTAAGTTGACCATTAACAACACCACAGGAAAACACCAAATATTTCATTCTAGTTCAGAAAAGAACCCCAAAATGGCTCATGAATAACTCTTTGGATAGGAGAACCGTGGTTTTGCTCGACCCCTTGAAACTACCCAACCCCATTTTGGCTCAAGATATACTTTACAGATGAAAAAACCACCATTTCACGACCCTTTGAAAATACCCAGCCCCATTTTGGCTCAAGATATACTCTACGGACGAAAAAACCCATTTCACAAACCCTTGAAAATACCCAGCCCCATTTTGGCTCCAGATATACTATACGGATGAGAAAACCACCATTTCACTCAAATATGAATATGAAAAAATTCTAAGTCCCTTAACCTAACCACCTAACCTAACCCAACCCTAACCTAACATAACCACTCATTCTAATCTTTTTCCAGATCAATCTGGTTTGATTCTTGGAATTTATTCCATTTATATAAAAAAAGTCAGGAATCCCTTTTTACTTTTTAAAAGAATATTTTCGCTGTTTTGCCATAGCTCGTTGGTAAATAGATTTTGCTGTTGCAGACTGACTGGATTTATAACGTCTGTAACATTTCCTGGTAATTTTCCTCAAATTACCACAGGTTTTATCCCTCCAAGGAACAGCAGGTCTGTGTGGTTTCCCTTTGGTCTTAGTTATTGAGTTTTCAGCACTATTCAATATTTCGGAGGCAAAGTACCCATTAACCTTTATATGGCATTTGAAGGATTCAAATTCCTGGGATAGGTTAATGCCTTCTTGAAATTTTACCCAATCTGCTTCCTTTTCCTTCCATTTGATAGGATAATTCGAGGGGGCATTTCTCACAAACTTAAGATGAATGGGAAAGTGATCACTGTCATGTAGAAACTCATCTACAGACCAATTAATATATAGATAGAGAGAAGAGCAAATGCTCATGTCTATAGCAGATGAACCACCTGTGTAGAGATTATGGTATGTCATAGTACCATCATTGAAAAGTGTAAGATCATTATTATTAACAATGTCATCAATGATCCTACCCTCTGTGTCTAAAAAATCTCCACCCTAAAGTCGCTTGTGAGAATTAAAATCACCAAGTAGTAAAAAAGGAAGAGGAAATTGATTGATTAAACCTTAAATGTCCTTAAGAGTGAGCCTACATCTTGGGGGAAGGTGAAGAGAGCAGATTGTGATTTGTCACAGTTAAATAAAAAGTAGCCCGGATAGCAGTTTGCTTAAAGCTGCTGTGTTTCAGAGGAACCATAAAAATGTTGCAATGCCTTAGTAATAATCATTGCAACACCTCCATGGGCACGATCCCCATCAATGGGGCTCATCTTATAGATTTCATGATTTACACCTGGATTGTATACTGTTTCCCCTAATTTAGTTTCTTGAAGGCAAACAACCCCTGGGTTATGCTCACATCAGTAATACTTTTAGAATTTCTGAACGAGCCCTTAGTCCTTTACAGTTCCATTGTAAAATGTCCAGATTGAATTTTTAGTGCTAGGATTTACCAAGGGAAATTCTATATTGATCTACACTAGTGTTTTTTTTTCCTTTAGGGTGTCTTGAGATATGTGGCTTATGATTATGTTTTTTATTAGTATTTTGATACGGAGGAGAGTGGACTTCAACTAATACCCTTTCCTTTTATCCAAGAAACACTCTTATTAGATAAAGGTTCTTCAACCTAGCGGCCGATTACCTAGATCATGAGCCATTTTGGGGTTCTTTTCTGAACTAGAGTGAAATATTTGGTAGATTTCCTGTGGTCGTCATTAATGGTCAACATACGTGAGGTTAAGATAGAGGCAAGCTTATGGGGTTTATCGCCTGTGAGCCGAATTGGGGGTCGGGTGTTGAGGTTGAGCCGAAATGGGGGTCTTTTTCCCTACTCCTGTGTTCTTTCACCACCAAGGAGTGTATCGGACACAGAGGTCTACCCTTCTTTACTCTCCTTTGGATGGTAAACACCTTTTTCCTGAGGATACAATGATTCGGGTATCATCTGACCTTCAGATGAAGTGGACCTTCTGTCTCTCTCACTCAATCAAGTGTTCTCATGTTATCACTACTAGCTCACACCCTTCTCCTTCCACATGCGCTCAGCTCTTTCATGGCAGGGGAAGCTCTAGGTCATTCCCTAGATCAGGGGAAGAATACGTCTCAATCCTCAAACCATTAGGAAATCCTCCTCCAAAATCCCAGTGAAGGGATAACAAAACTTTCTGATTCTTTCCATTATGAATTTTGTCTTCGGACGAAAACATTCAGTGCTTACATCTAACATGGGCCTCAAGCCCCTGAGGCCTTGGGTACTTGGTAATAGTTAGTTGTAAATCTGGGAGCAGTGGAACTACTACTAACTCTATGGCCTTCTTCTGCAAGAGTGATAAAACTTCTCTTGACAGGACAATTAATGCCTGAATTCTGAATTTTCCGAGTAAACTAAACCTATCGGAGAGCTGAATAAGGGTGGAACGCTCTCGAAAGGAATATTGTAGCCTAATCTCAACACTATACAATCCAAGGTTCTGCCCCTCTTGCTTCTCAGGTCATCCAAATTGGTGGAACCTTACTCCTGCAGGTACTAGGAGGACTACCCTCCTAGTACCTGCAGGAGTAAGGTTCCACCAATTTGGATGGACTGAGAAGCAAGAGGGGCAGAACCTTGGATTGTATAGTGTTGAGATTAGGCTACAATATTCCTTTCGAGAGCGTTCCACCCTTATTCAGCTCTCCGATAGGTTTAGTTTACTCGGAAAATTCAGAATTCAGGCATTAATTGTCCTGTCAAGAGAAGTTTTATCACTCTTGCAGAAGAAGGCCATAGAGTTAGTAGTAGTCCACTTACTCCCAGATTTTACAACTGACTATTACCAAGTACCCAAGGCCTCAGGGGGCTTGAGGCCCATGTTAGATGTAAGCACTGAATGTTTTCGTCCGAAGACAAAATTCATAATGGAAAGAATCAGAAAGTTTTGTTATCCCTTCATCAAGGGGACTAGATGGTGTCCATCGATATGGACGATGCATTGTTCCATATCCCAATTCACCAAGACTCAAAGAAGTTCCTTCGTTTCGTCTTCAGAGAGAGTACCAATTCAGAGCTCTGTGCTCTGGGCTTTCGACAGCCCCACAAGTGTTTATGTACTCACATCTTGGCACCCATTGCAAATGGCTGCAACTAGCCGGGATAAAAGCCTCTCTTTACCTGGACGGTTGGCTTCTTCGGTCACATTCAGAAAAGAAGTGACGTGCAGAAAATTCCATCCCTGGCAAGAGTTGGGACTTCTGATAAACTTGAGAAAGTTACAGATAGTCTCCTGTTAGGATTTTATCTATTTGGGGATGAGGATAGACTTGGTGGCTTTCGGGCTTTTCCATCCCCACAAAGAGTGGAGTCGTGCCTTCAGTAGGTGGACCATTTGCTAGCCCTTCAAAATTGCTCAGCAAAGGAGTGGAAGAGCCTGCTGGGCACCTTAGCCTCTACAGAACAGTTCGTGTCCTGTGGGAGTCTTCACATGAGGAATCTCCAGTTCTTCCTAAAGGTAACTGGAATGGGAAAAAATTTCCAGACTCATTTGTGTTCCAGGCAACATCTGAAGTAAAGGAGGACCTGTCTTGGTGGAGATCAGAAGACAGGCTATTAGAAGGGAAGTCCCTTCTTCCTCTGAGCCCATCCTTGTATTCTATTCAGACGCATCCAATCCAGGTTGGGAAGATCTCCTGGGAGACAACGGAGTATTAGATGACATGGGATGTTCAACAGAGAGAGTGGCACATCAATTTGAAACAGTTGATGGCTGTCAACCGGGTGCTGCTGGAGTTTGTGGACCTGATCCGCAACAAAGTAGTAGTAACTGTCTGCTCGGACAGCCCTCTCTTACTTCCAGAAACAGGGAGGGACGCATTTTTTCTCTGTGAAGTGGCAAGAACCCTTCTGTTATGGACAGATAGAAACCACACCATAATCCTAACAAAGTTCATACAAGAGAAATTCAACGTCCTGGCGGATGAATTAAGCTCCAAGAAGCAAAATCTTCATACAGAGTGTTGTTTTTTTAGAACTAGCCCCTTCTGATAGAAACTCTGGACGACAACTACAGTCTAGTACAAACCCCGTTCTATCAGAGGTGCTTTATGGCATGGAGAAGAGTGGAACTCTGCCTGGGTAGATGGTCTGGTATTTCCCAGAACCAGAAGCCAAGACCAGATTTAACCCAAGATGTTATGGCAAGTACATATGCGTCTCGTCCTCAGGTTAGGACATCTTGCCATTTACCCTAATGGTCTTTATCTTCTATGACTCAGATTTAAGAGGAGCATTTGCATCTTTTCAGCAAAGCTAATGGCATTAAGTACAACCTCTACCTCATTAGTTTTCAAGAGATATATATCTCATACGTCCATTTTGCATTCGACCTACTGGTAGTATGATTACCATTCCTTGATTCTCTAGCATAAGAGAATTTTTTGAAATGTGTTAAAATTTAGGCAGTAGGTACCTTGAAAATTTTAATTACCGGCATGGTATCGAGAAAGAAAGCATAGGATGCCCTCCTATTGTCTGAACCTTCACTTGGTAGTGAAGGATCGAAGTTTAGGGAGCCAAAAGGGTACAATGTACCCAGATCACCTGACACTTATAGTGGATGGGTTGCAGTTTTTACTTCACTGTAGGTGACAACAATCAGGGCAAGGGTAAATTGTAGTCCTTGTGAGCAACTGGAATCATCCTTACCACAAGGCTCCACCCCTTAAGTAGAGGCAACCCTCTGCTTTACTGCCGTGCCACTACAGGTTAAGTTGGACACCAACCAGAGGTAGTCTCTACTGCTCATTTATGTCTAATTCATTACATAACTTAATGTTTTAGAATAGAGTATGTCCATTTATCCTACCTCATGTCAATGTGGGAGTCAGCTATGTAATTATTGGATAAATTGCATAATTAAAAATGATGTTTTTATAATAAAACAAGGTTATAATTATACTTACTCAGTAATTACATGATCAAAGCCCACCCTCCTCCCCGCTGATGGACATAAGCATAAACAGAATGAGCTAAATGGCTGTGTCGTTCCTAACCTTCTCACTAGGAAGTGAGACTGTCACTATACACAGTGTCGCTACCACGAAATTTGAAGCTATACTGCTGCAAATAACAGATACTATAGCTATGTAATTACTGGGTAAGTATAATTAAAACTTCGTTTTATTATAATAACACAATTTTTCCAGTGACACTAAAAAAAATCAGTCGAGACAGACTCGAAGGGCCTCGTAGGGTGATTATCGTTCAAAAGGGGTTCCTGTTGAAGACTAAGACTCACAGGCTCTGACGGTACTAGTGATGTTGGGGTCAATGCCTGGCCAAAAAAAAGTCTGTCTAGCATGTTGCTTCATGGCTTCCACACCTCGGTGACTGTCGTGAAGACAGTTGAGTGTGTGACGGCAAAGGGTGGAAGGAACCGCAATTCTTGCTCTGTAAAGGACAAGGTCGTCATCAATTGAAAGGTTGTCCCTCAATATCCAGAATGGTAGTAAGAAATTGTGATGGTCATAACGGTTTGAGGGGAATCCTGAAGTCACAGTTTAGAAGACGGGTATATGATGGGTCTGCTCTTGCTGCAGTTCGGAGTTCCTGGAGTTCTGCCAGCATCCTGGGGTGGAGAATCTTCCTCAGAGGTGACATTGTTGACAGTCACAATACTCCTTAGGTGTGTTGCAGCATCAGCACAAGTGATTTCACCCTCAGATCGACTTTGTTGTTCAGTGAGAGACCCCTCCTGTTCTCTCTCCAAGAAATCTATTTCGTTCTTCTTGAAGAATCTAATTTCGGAAGTTCATGCTCAAGCTCAAGATCAGACTCTTCGTGTACTTAAGGTAAAGGCACATGAAGTTTGTGCAGTGGAGACTTCATTAGCTTTTAGACATAACATGTCGCTATTTTCCATCCTGCAATCAACGTTTTGGAAGTCGAAATCAGTGTTTGCATCGCATTATCTAAAGGACGTAGAAACCGATTTTGAAAATTGTTCTAGATTGGGACCGTTGTCGGTGGCAGGCATGGTGTTGGTGGGAAAGGAAGCATAGGGGGACCTTATTTCCCTCTACTATCTCCTCGCCTTGGTTTTTATTTTTATGGTTATGGTTTTTTAAATGTAGGCAATGGTTCTGTGGATTATCTGGTCTTATCCCAGGGCAAGGGCGAAACTTTTTAATTTTGTTAACCATTGGTGAACCTCCATGGTTACAAAATCCCACCATTAGTAGGAACGAACCCTGGCCATTACTGCCACGTCTCCTACAAGTGATGAGAGCGCTGACCAGAGGCAGTATTCACCTGCAGCTGCTCTCTCACAAGGTAAGGTACTGCAAACACTAGTTATAATGTGAGCATATTTTATCGCTGTCTTTTCGTAAGTTGACCATATACCCACCATCTGGGTGACGTGGATTCAGCTTTGTAATTGTTTGGCAAGTCACTTATGTGAAAATTGTATTTTTATAATAAAATAAGGTTTCACATATAGGTACTTACAAACAATTACATAATCAGAGCCCTCCTTCCTCCCCACATATGGACATTGCGGCTCAACGAATTGACGGTAGTTAGCTCAGCGGTACCAGGTATTCCCGCCAGCTCCAGGAAATTTGAATTTTCGACTGCCAGGTAAGAAAGCTTACAGCTTTGTAATTGTTTGGTAAGTATATGTGAAGCCGTATTTTATTATAAAAATATCTTTTTGCTGTACCTAGTTTTCCATTGTCAGTTGGTGAATAACATGCAACTTTGTACTGTCAGATGTTTGTGGGATTAAATCCTATTTGTAATTCACCCAGAAGTAGTCAAGTTAAGAGGCCGTTTATATTCCATTAGATAATTTTATATTCCATTATTGGGAGGAATTGATGTTAAATTCTGTAAATTGATTGCCAATTTTACTTTGTCTCGAAGTTTATATGCATTTGAATTGATTTGTGGTTTTTAAATTGTTGTATTTGTATGTTGGTTATTACATTCAGCAGTTGTTTGTTTTTCATAATTAAATATTGTCTTATTTTTTATTTTATAATTTCCTTTTAGTATTTTAAGGATTCAGAACATAATTCTCATGTTAGTGTGTTAAAGGGTATTTCCTCAATTTAATAAACTGTCTATAGTTTCGTATTTTGTCCTATGTCTTGGTGGTTAGTTGGTTAGAGGTATAGTAGTACCTATGAAGTACTTATTACAACCATGAGATGAAACATGTTTGGTGTTATTAGTTATTGGTTCAGAAGTATTCGATCTTCTAGCTTTAGAAAGTTCTGATTTTGTAATTCAATTGGTCCTTTTCTGTAGTGATAAGGAATGTTGGTTTGAGGGGTTATTTGGTTTATTGTTATTAGTGGAATACTTGGGTCTTGTAGATGGTTGGGGTGTGATAGTTATATTTTGGTTTGGTTTAATGGTATGATTTTCATTAGTTTTATATAAAGGGATGCAATCGTTAGTAGTATCATCCGTTGGGAATTGTAAAGGGTGATTAGTTTATTCTTTACTGTCCAGATCTTGGCTGTATGATTGGGATTGAGGGTAATTGTGTGTTCACTGTATTTCCACTTATGATGAAGTTAATACAGTCTTTTCTAAAATGTTCCTATGTTGTAGTGCGAATTTCTTTAGCTTGATTTTAATTTTCAAGATAAAATTTTTTCCCTTGGTGGGGTTTGTTCCAGTATTCTTTTCTTTTCGTCAGTTTGATTATTATTATTATTAGATTCTTCTTCCATTGGAAGTTCTTTTTCATGGATATTAGAACCTTCAATGTTAATAGTGGTATTGATGGATATATCATTATGCTTTTGTTTTTGGGTTCAGTATTATTGATATGAGAATTAGTTTGTATGATTATATTATCTTGTTATTTGTTATTAATGTGATTGATATTTTGATTTTTAGTTACATTTGTGAGAAAGTGGTTTTTAGATGGATTATTGACTCCTCTTACTTTTAGCTTGAGTGTAGCTTCTTCGACTGACATTCCTGTTCTATTTATTAACAGGTGAAGCTCCGTGTTGTATTGATAAAAGGAGAATTCCTTAAATTTAGCTTGATGGGATAGTCCACAGTTAATACATTTTGGGGATTTACATTTCCAATTAGTGGTATGGGTGACTGATGTGCCCTCTGCGCATATTGCTCTAGTATGGCATTTTTTGTATGTGTCCATACTTTGAACATTGAGTTCACTGAAGTGGTTCTCGTATAAATGGACACACTTCTCTATTTTGTCCAAGAATTTTGATTTTGAGTGCCAGATCTTGGCCTGTAAATTTTATTTTTGCAATATTAATTTATTTTTATCTTTCCTGCTTGGAATTGAGTACTATACTTCTAAGTCATGGATATTATTGTATCTTAATTTGAGGGAGCCAAGTACCAAGTGTTTTCTGGGTAGTTCTTCTTCACTGTTAGGTAAATGACTGTGCCCCGTAAACAATTTAATGTGTTTCATGAATTGTTATTCGTATTTTCGTGCCATTTATTTGATATTTATTTGTATATAAATATGTGGATTGATTTTTGGTGGTTACTTGAAGCAACCATTCATTTTCTTTGATATGTCAGCATTCCATTTCTTGTGTTGGACAAATGTTCAATAATTTATTTTCTAGTATTGCTGTCATTTTATTTTCAGCTTTAAGTACTAAAAATCTCAAACTAGTTATCTGGTCCAAAAAGATTATCAAAATACACTATACTTGTTTTTTTTTTTTTTTTTTCATCTGTCCATCTTCCTGTGGTGTTTTCGCATGGTAACACTGCTTCCCGGTCTTTAAATAGTTATGCTATGTGTAAGGTTTAGGTAAATAAAAGGATATCTGGGTGTACATTTGCAACTGAAAAGCATTTTAATAATTTACTGTATGCGAATTACACCGTTAATATTCGAAATAGGATAGTTAATATTGTTGAATGTAAGCTGAATGTGACTATTTAAAGCCCGGGACGCAGTGTTACCATACCAAACACCACAGGCGGGTGGACAGATGGAAAAAAACCGAGTATAGTGTTGGGTTAAGTTGATCATTTCTATTTCTTTTTGGACCTTGCCTGATGTGGGTCATCTGTGTATCAGATTTGTTTCTTTTCTCTGTAATGTATGGTTTTGTTGTTATAATGTTTGAATCTCTAATTGGTTCTTACTTTTTTGTAGAATTTCTGTGGACCCTGATGGGTGTTTTGGATTAGATAAATCATTTACTTGGAACTGGATGTTCCTTTGCTGCATTATTATTATCTTGAATTGATTAGGGGAGATTCGCAGATAAAGTTCCAATGGTTATCAACTGTGCCAATTTTTAATTTTGTCCATCAAGGTGCCCAGGGATACTAAAATCTTTAATCGTACTTATGTACGTGAAAGAGGGAGAGAGAAAAAAATAAATACATAAATTTTGAAAAGATATTGTCTTTTTATTTAGTTAAATCTTCTGCCAATGGCACAAGTGAGCAATGATTCCCAAATGTCCGCATCTCTACCCTACCCCAAAAGGAGATGGCATAACATGATTAGTATGGCCCAAGTGTAAGCAATACTCGCTTGATAGAACTAAGAGTATTACTATAATACAATTGTCTTATCCTAATCACATCAAGGGCAAACCGGACAGAATGCCGAGAGTTGTATTCCTAGAACAAAGCCCCCCCCACCCACAAGGATGGTCCAGCTCTACAGAATAGTTCTGCCTACAAGGACTGATAGACCAGTCAAATGGGGATTTAGAAAGTGAAAATTTTACAGAAAGCTGCAATTTATTTTATCACCTTTATAATAGGGTACTTAATAGCATATCAATTTTTGCATCCCTGTATCTCCCCAGTGTTGGCCGCCATCTTGATTGTTTTTATTATCTTGCTTAATAATTATTTTACAGGAACGTATCAAGATACGAATTGTTCTATGTGAAATTTCCTACAAGCAATGTTCTAAGTACATTTTTTGTATATTGCATTGTTTTGATGCTACATGCATGAGAAGGTTGTTTTCCCTCCTTTTTTTCAGACCTCATTACTTGAAGTACCTAGGAAAATCATCTTCCAGAGGAGTCCTTCCTCCTTTATTCTAGCTTAGGTTAGACAGCGAAAATTCATTGGCGGAATTACCACTCTTATACCCAAACATGAGTTACGCCTTCTGGCACTAAGAAGGTTTCTAGCATTTCATGAGTGGGGTAATCACATTCCTCCACATCTATGTTTACATCAGAGTTGGTACAAGATAACCCTTTACTTGACTTGACACAAACATTACAGAGCATTTTAATCCTGCCCTTCTATAACTGCAAGTGGCTGTTATACATCCTTTGAGACATTTGTATGATATAATGTTCAAAAGATTTGTAGGAGCAGGGTCTTTATCTGTAGTGATTAGGGCTAGTCCATTTCCAGTCATCTTCCAAACCCAATCTGTAGGTGTGACATGTCAGTTCCTAACCAGTTCTGAACTAGGAGATAAGTAAGTAGAGAATTAAATTGAGCAGCGGCGTCTGTGGGAGGCAAGAAAGCCAAGTTAAATGTACTTTTACTCAATGATTTGGCAAAACATTGATATCTTAAGTCGCCAAGGGATTCACATTCTTTGTTACCATACAACCGAAGGATGAAAGATTATCCTTCTTCAGCAATCTTTGCAAGATCTGCATGTGGTTTCTTAAACACACTACAAGTTCCTGAAGTTCTTCATGCTTTTCAAGGAGGTTTACAAATTTTAGTTTCCCTTGTTTGAAAAAGGCACAGGTGGTATCAGCCCGACTAGATGCATGCAAGAAAAGAATGGTATCTTTGATGACAGATCCATACTTCATGGAGGCTTGTGTGTACAGTTTGTTCTGTTTTCCCTTTGCCTTGCTTTTAGGTAAGTTTGTTGTTTGTGATCCTACTAAAACAGTCATGATTACCAGAATAAGTCTCCGTTCTCCTCTCTTCTTCCTAGCCTTAACCCAGTTTTTATATGGGGAGTCGCCATTACGAATGAGTCGTCTCCATCGATTTCTGTCTTGTGCCTCGTTCTCATTTATACCTTTCAATTCCATATCTTCCTTTACACAATCACGCCATCTCTTTCTTGGTCTTCCCTTCTTCCTTCTCTACCCTGCACTTCCATTTCCATCGTATGTCTTCCAACATGACGTTCCTCCCGTAACAGGTGTCCATACCATCGAAGCCTTCCTTCCTGTATTTTTCTTCGATATTTCAGCTACCTTTGTTGATCCTCTTATATACTCATTTCTATCCTATCTTCCCTTGTTACTCCCTCCCGACATCCATCTCAACATTCTCATTTCTGCTACATCCATTTTCTTCTCCTCTGCTTTCCTCATACTTGCCGTTTCTGTTCCATATAACATTGCTGGTCTGACCACCGTCCTATGGAACTTTCCTTTCAATTTCAGGAGGGACCTTCTTCGTCACAGAGTACCCTGATGCAAACCTCCAATTAATTCCATCCTGCCTGAATTCGGTGTCTCACCTCTTGGTCCATGCTTCCACTATCCTCCAATACGACCCTAAGTACTTGAACTTCTGTACTTTCTTTATTTCTTCCCCACCCAATCTTATGCTACTTCCACCGTCCTCAGTAATACTAGAACACATATATTTCGGTTTTGATCTGCTTATTCTCATCCTCTCTCCTCAAGTGCCTGCTCTCCACCTCTCAACCTCCCCTCCACCTCCTTCCTTCCCCTTCCCCTCTGAACACAACACAATGTCATCCGCGTATAATATGCACCATGGCACTGCTTCTCTAACATCCCTGGTCATTACATCCATCACGATGTTGAAGATGAATGGGCTAAGTGCTGACCCCTGGTGTAATCCAACTCCTATCTCAAATCCATCCGTCTCACCAACACTACTTCTCACTCTAAGTATACACATTCCTGTACATCTCCTGAATAATTCTGACATACTTTTCCGGCACCATCTTCTCCTCAAACATCTCCATATTCTTGCCTTTGGCACTCTGTCATAGGCCTTTTCAAGGTCTATGAATAACCAGATCAGGTCTCGTTGTTTTTCTCTGAATTTCTCCATTAGCTGCCTTATGCAAAATATTCCATCCGTTGTGCCGCTTCCCTCATAAAATCCTAACTGTTCCTTCCCTATTCTAACTTCCTCTCTCAGCCTGCTATCTATGATCTTTTTCCAAATCTTCAACTGTGACATTAGTTTTATACCTCTATAATTACGTCTCCGTTCTCCAACTATGTTATTGAGTCAGTCTTGGAGGATTTTTCAATGGCTGTATTAACAATGAGTGTGTGTGCATCTTCATTAGCTTGTTTTACAGTAAATCCTCAGAGGTCAACTTTGTGATGAGCTTTGTAATAAGTCTGCTCTTCTTTCACTTGTTTGAAAGAAAAGAGAAGATTGAAGAATATTTTGATGTTGCTTTCAGTACAGCAGAGTAACATGTAGATGCCAGAAAATCACGTATTTCAAGAGATGCTCTAGATCTTCAGAAGTTTTTGGAATGGTTTTCATCACATCCACCATCTCCAGATTTTTATGGCATTATGTCAATAAGTACAGGATTAAAACAGATGAAAATACTAATCCTCTTAATGCTTATAATTTGGAGTTACTTCAGTGACAGGAGTAACAACTAGAGATTTTGCCTGCTCATCTGATCCCGAGATGTTATTTAGAAGAATTTCATATATTAAGAAATCACAAGAACAATTAACACAAAACTTTCAGCGTGAACTAGCTGGAATGCGCAAAAGCAAGAAGTCTTCACTTATGAAGCATTTTTCTCCTTTATGTGACACTGTCATTGGAGATACCATTTTTGTTGTTGATTGGGGATTTCTTATTCATGGAGTTGGTTTGGCATCAGTGAGAGATCTTTTCAACAATTCTGAACCGATATGTTGAATATGTGAGGAAATACTACAAGGACACGGCCATCATTCTTTGATGGGTATCCAAAAAATCTAGAAGCTGAAGGTACAAAAGGCTGCTGAAAGTGCCCATTGAATGAAATGTGCTACCAGACACACCATATTTGATGAAACGATGCCCGCAACATGTCAGAGCAAATTTCTTTCAAGCGAGCAAAATAAGAGCAGACTTTTTACAAAGCCTGATTTACTGTAAAACAAGTTGATGAAGATGCAGACACACTCATTGTTAATACAGCCATTGAAAAATCCTCCAAGACTGACTCAGTAACAATACTTGGAGAATGTAAACCTTCTGGTTTAGCAGGATCACAAAACAACAAACTTCCTAAAGCAAGGCAAAGGAAAAACAAAGAACAAACTGTACACACAAGCGCATGCATCTAGTGGGGCTGATACCACCTGTGCCTTTTTCAAATAAAGGAAACTAAAATTTGTAAACCTCCTTGAAAAGCATGAAGAACTTCAAGAACTTGTGTGTTTAAGAAACCACATGCAGATCTTGCAAAGATTGCTGAATAAGGATAATTTTTCATCCTTTGGTTGTATAGGAACAAAGAATGTGAATCCCTTGGCGACTTAAGTTATCAATGTTTTGCCAAATCATTGAGTAAAAGTACATTTAACTTTGCTTCCTTGCCTCCTGCAGACACTGCTGCTCAATTTCATTCTCTACT
Source organism: Macrobrachium nipponense (assembly GCF_015104395.2). Classification (NCBI taxonomy): domain Eukaryota; kingdom Metazoa; phylum Arthropoda; class Malacostraca; order Decapoda; family Palaemonidae; genus Macrobrachium; species Macrobrachium nipponense. The sequence goes on along the minus strand of NC_087200.1, from coordinate 138,111,884 downwards.
TACTTATCTCCAAGTTCAGAAATGGTTAGGAATTGACTTTGGCACCTTCAGAGTGAGTTTGGAAGAGGACTGAAAATGGACTAGCCCCAATCACTACAGATAAAGACCCTGCTCCGCTAGATCTTTTGAACATGCTCTGTAATATATGTGTCAAGTAAAAGGTTATCTTGTACCAAATCTGATGTAAACATAGATGCGGAGAAAAGTGATGACCCCACGAATGAAATATTATATTGTTATGATACAATAAAGTTTAGTTTTGTACATACTTACATGGCAGATATATACTTAGCTATAGTCTCTGACGTTCCCAACAGAATTTCAAATCTCGCGGCACACGCGACAGGTAGGTCAGGTGATCTACCCTTCCCGCCGCTGGGTGGCGGGTGTATGAACCAATCCCGTTTTCTAATCAGATTTTCTCTTCCACCTGTCTCCTGAGGGGAGGCTGGGCGGGCATTAATCGTATATATCTGCCGGTAAGTAGTGTACAAAAACTTTATTGTATCATAACAATATCATTTGTAGGATAGTAATGGCAGACAGCTTCTAAAGTACTTCTTGAATCACTTGAAATTATAGATTTCTGTGGTGGTATGTTTTTAATAAACTCAACTACTGACAATTATTGCAGACAATTCTGCTGTGAAAACAAATGGTTTTCCTTGAGTTCATTAATCCTGACCCCCATCCAATTTTTGTAAAAGACAATTCAGTAATGGAATTGTGAAACCTAAACCACTTAAAAGTTAAATCAGTAATGGCAGGAGTTTTCAATGCATGCATGAAACTCAAGGTATCCCTTTCTAGTTTATTTTGAGGTCAATAAAAATATTATTTTTGTGATGGTTGCTTTATCAACATATATTTTTGATGCAAAATATGAATATTTACAATCTTCAATGAAAGGCTATCTCAATTTTTCCCCTATGTGACTTCAGCAATTTTTTTTTATTATGCATAGTACAAAGCTGGTGAATCCTGAGGTTTACCCACTATAATGAGGCTAAAATATAATGTATATATACCACAAGAATGAGGTGGGAGCATTAAACAAAGATTAAATGCAGA